>NC_089796.1:45102898-45167898 GCF_040412425.1 Macrobrachium rosenbergii
ACTGACGAAGTCGGACACCATCCGACAGACGTCAACTCACCTAAACAAAAAACAAGAACATGATAACAGGTACAACAACCATACCAAGGGAACAATCGGAAAACGATTGTCCCAGCTAAACAACTGCTAAATCTGACACCTCCCCACCTCAAAGAAAAAAAAATAAATTTTTTTTTTTTTTTTACACAGCACTCTCTCTCCCCTCCGATGCCACCGCAACCCTACCAGACAAAACAGAACCGATCCTAGGAAAAGGTTGCCAAATGTTATTAACCACTCTTGGGTTCATCAGTTTCTTTTAAAACAAAAATATCGGGACAGAGAAAAGTCCGGCAGAAATTGGGGCTGGGGCAGACAAATGAGGAACGAGCTAAACAAAACCAAAATGTGGACTTAAAACTGATTTATTATTTGCAGTAATTTACATTATACACAAATGAGTCAGGTTCAAAAGAAAAGTTCAAAAATTTACAATACAAAGATGAGTCAGCAGAAACAATGCATATACAAATGAATCAGTACCAAAAATAAAGTCAAAGTAATTAAACATTGTAAATAACATGAGCAGCACGATAAATAGTAAGTAAATTACATTTAATAGAGACAAAAATACAATCAGAACAGACCAAACCGTGGCAATTACACTGGCCAGCTACCGAAACTGAAACAACCGCAGAAATCGTTGGAAATATCAACACAGGTAAGCTGCCACGACAAACACATGCTGCTAAGGGATGAAGCCACACACAGACGAACTCAGGGGAGTTGTTGAGACAGCCACTTGCTGCCAACGGATGAAGCCCCACACAAACAAACTCAGGGGAGTTGTCGAGACAGCCGCGTGCTGCCAACAGACGAAGCCACACACAGACGAACTCAGGGGAGTTGTCGAGACAGCCGCTTGCTGCCATCGGACGAAGTCACACACAGACGAACTCAGGGGAGTTGCCGAAACAGCCACTTGCTGCCAACAGACAAAGCCACACACAGACAAACTCAGGGGAGTTGTCGAAACAGCCACTTGCTGCCAACGGACGAAGCCACACACAGACAAACTCAGGGGAGTTGTCGAAACAGCCACTTGTTGCCAACGGACGAAGCCACACACAGACAAACTCAGGGGAGTTGTCGAGACAGCTACTTGTTGCCAACGGACGAAGCCACACACAGACGAACTCAGGGGAGTTGTCAAGACAGCCGCTTGCTGCCAACAGACGAAGCCACACACAGACAAACTCAGGGGAGTTGTCGAGACAGCTGCTTGCTGCCAACAGACGAAGCCACACACAGACGAACTCAGGGGGAGTTGTCGAGACAGCTGCTTGCTGCCAACAGACGAAGTCACACACAGACGAACTCAGGGGAGTTGTCGAGACAGCCGCTTGCTGCCAACAGATGAAGCCACACAAACAAACTCGGGATTTGTCGAGACAGCCACTTGCTGCCAACGGGGATGAAGCCACACACAGACGAACTCAGGGGAGTTGTCGAGACAGCCACTTGCTGCCAACGATCGAAGCCACACACAGACAGACTCAGGGGAGTTGTCGAGACAGCCGTTTGCTGCTGAAGGAACAGATGACCAACAACGGTTCAGCCATAGAAACATCCTCACGCTGCCATCAGGGAAGATGTCACACTAACAGACAAAGAGGTTCTCCACCTACCGTCGAAGTCAACAGGTAGGCAATACCTGTTGCCCATCCAAAGGACTCCCTGCTGCTCTGCTGCCAAGAAACTGATTCTTTGCTCCAAAGAACCTGACTTGCTGCTGCCCTGGACCTGACTCCTCGCTACTACGAACCTGACTGACGAAGTCAGACACCATCCGACAGACGTCAGCTCACCTAAACAAAAAACAAGAACAGGATAATAGGTATAACAACCATACCGAGGGAACAATCAGCAAACCTGACACACACACACACACACACACACACACACACACACACACACATATATATATATATATATATATATATATATATATATATATATATATATATATATATATATATATATATCTTCTTCTTTTTCTGACCTTATTAGTCCCACTGTATAGCAGGGTCGGCTGCTCGAGTCAACCTTCTCCATCTATTTCTATTCCTAGCATCTTCCCCCAGTCCCACCTCACCCATATCCCTCCTCACCACATCCATCCATCTGATCCGTTGACGCCCCGCACTCCTCCTCCCCATCACTGGCATGTTCTTAGCTCTCTTGATTAGTTCCACCTCCTCTCTTCTTATTACATGGCCATAGTATCTCAAACAAGCTTCCCTAGCCTTCTCCTTTACATTACATATACCAAACATTCTTCTTATATCTTGACTCTCCCTCCTTACCAGTAGTGATATTCCAGCAATCCATCTCACCATCCTCATCTCGGTTCTTTCCAGCAGCCCCTCCTCTTTCCTCTTAAGTGCCCAGGTTTCTGCCCCATATAATAGTACGGGCCTGATAACTGTCTTATAAATCTTCATTTTGAGCTTTAATGGCACTTTCTTGTCTAAAGCAACTCCAGTTACTTCTCTCCATTTTCGCCATGCTTCTTTCACTCTTTGTCTCACTGCTTTCTCAGTACCTCCCTCTTCTGTTATTATTGATCCAAGATAATTAAACTCATTGTTCTGCTTTAGCACTGTACCATCTTCCACTTGAAAATTTACTTCTTCATGTCCTTCTCTACCACTAGTCATTAGCTCTGTCTTTCCAACGTTCACTTTAAATCCTTTCCTTTCTAGGGCTCCTTTCCATTCTAAAAACCTTTCTTCTGTGTCTGCTATAACAACTAAATCATCAGCAAACAACAGATCCCACGGGTCATCGTTGTTCCTTAATTCAGATGTCAGAGTGTCTATAACGACGAGGAACAAGAATGACTCAGAGCTGATCCCTGATGGAGGCCCACCTCCACAGGGAATGTCTCAGTCTCCCCATATTTTGTTTGTACAGTAGTTCTTGCACCCTCATACATCATCTTCACTACCCTTACCAACTTCTCTGGTACTCCTCTCTTTCTCAAATACCAATAGACTACTCTTCTTGGTACCTTGTCATATGCCTTTTCAAGATCCACAAAACACAAGTAAACTTTCCTGTTTCCTTCTAGATACTTCTCTTGGACTTGGACTTGTCGTATAAAAACAGCATCCACTGTGCTCTTTCCTTTCATAAACCCAAACTGCTGCTCATGTATATCTATCAGCTCTCTCAGCCTTCCTTCTACTGTTCTTTCTAGTATCTTGATTACCTGCTCCAAAAGCTTTATTCCTCTGTAGTTCCCATAGTTTAACACGTCTCCTTTTTGTTTGTACATTTTAATCATCCAACTATTGCTCCAGTCCCTTGACATTTCCTCTACATCCCAAATCTTTTCCAATAGTGTGTGCACCCACTCTTTGCCTAGATTTTCCAATGCTTTAATCATTTCTATTGTTACCTCTGACTTTCCTGCAGCTTTATTTACTTTTCCTTTCTTTATAGCATTCTCGACTTCACTCACTCTGATGTTTGCTACTGGTCCTTCTACTGGGGGAACCTTTTCCAGTTCTTCACACTCATTGTCATTGTTTAATAGTTGTGAAAAATAGTCTTTCCATCTTCTCCTGACTTCCTCTTCCTCAATTAAGATATTTCCATTTCATCTTTAATAATTCCTACCTCTCCTACATCCTACCGGTCTTTTCTTCTAGATTCTGCAATTCTGTAGATTATCTTTTCTCCCTCCGGTGTTCCCATCTTCTTATACCATTCTCTCCTGGTTTCTCCCTTTGCAATCGCTACCTTTCTCTTTGTTTACTTCTTTGTCTGTCTATACTCCTCTCTTGTTTGGTAGTTATCTTCTTCCCACCCTCTTCTGGCTATACTCTTTTCCTTCACAGCTGTTTGAACCCCTTGATTCCACCACCATGTTTCTTTTTTCTGTTGCTGCTCACCACTTGCCCTCCCACACACCTCTGCTGCTGCTGGCACCACAATCTCTTTCATATATATATATATATATATATATATATATATATATATATATATATATATATATATATATATATATATATATATATATATATATATATATATATATATATATATATATATATATATATATATTCATATATTATATATGTATTCATATATATATATATATATATATATATATATATATATATATATATATATATATATATATATATATATATATATCTGTATATATATATATATATATATATATATATATATATATATATATATATATATATATATATATATATATATATATATATATATATGTATGTATGTATATTGCTATGAATGTCTGAGGGATACTTACTTGATTCTGGGTAGCAACGGATGAACGCAGGGAGTTCCTTACATTATCAAGAAACCTACTGTATTTTTTACACATCTGACTCAATACTAGGGCAACTTCGTAGACAAAGCAAGGGAAAATCTGTGGCTTCGGGCTTTCTTCATGTGAGGAAAAATTACATAAACTCAAGGGTCCTCTAAACTAATTATATTTACATAACAAACACAGATCAGAAGAGTGACAAATTACAGGGCAGGTAATAATAAGGGCCTGCTAAATGAATGAATTCTACACAGAATAAATATTCTATGTCGATGATGTCTTCATAACAGGAAACATTGCAGTGGGCGTAGAGGGAGGACTGCACATGGGATAGAGCCTAGTGGGTCCACAGCCAAGGCAATATATATGCAAGACAGTTACTTGCAAGAATAATAAGATGCTCAAAGGGAACTGAGGGAATGCACAGATGGGGCCAAATAACTCAGTTCAACACTAAATGCATAATTACATTAACACTGAATGCTCCAACACAAATTACTGAGGGTGATCGCACAATGGAAAGTAAATTAAAATCAGACAGAGAAATAACAGGAATCGTGACTGACTAAGAAACCTTATTCCAGTACATTACCTACATCAAGATGATGGTGTCCTCGTTGGATAGGGCACTGGCGATGGAGGAGGGAATTAAAGGGAATGTCACTACAAAAGTATACTGGTTCAAAGCTCGGGGATGCACACATGGGAGGTTCAAGGATCAGCAAGGTTAAGGATATCTGTCCTTGTTGGCATTCTGTGCTCTTCTCTCTCTTGATTGCCGTTGCATCATATATAAATAACCTCGGAGATTATGCATCCTGTCTGCATAGATGGCGCAAAGGTTAATCTTCATCACGTTTTCTATATAGGCCACATGGCATCAGTTAACCTTGTGGAAGGTTAACATGGCAGCGGCGCCAACTTTTTCTTTTTGGCTCCTCCCTTGCCACTGCATGATGCCAAGAAGGTATGACGGTCACCTGGAAACAAGGCCTTAGGCAGCCATTTGAACAGAGAGAAGGATTAGGCTTAACCATTTTGGGGAATGAAGGAGAGAGTTCATGAAGGGGAGAGTGGAAACCCACAGTTCTAGTAATTAAAACATTTGAAATGAATTTTATTTCTTTCTCTGCTATGTTATGGATGTAAAAACAGGTGAGGAGGCTTGGAAAGAGGTTCCATCCATTGAAATGATTAATAAATAAATATATATATATATATATATATATATATATATATATATATATATATATATATATATATATATATATATATATATATATATATATATATATTTGTGTGGTCACTAGTATTGATCTTAGCTTTTGAGATCTGAATGTAGGAAAAGTTGTTAACAGTGTCTTGAAAAAAAAGTGTTTTGTGAATCTAAAGCAGCTGCATTTCAGGTGATTTTGTGAAAGTTTTCACAAGCTTATGTAAGGTAAAGTGAATTTTACTTATTATTACTATGGTATAATAAGGCATATTAGGGAAATTTTACCTTAGCGAAATTATTATTGGTAAATCTTTTGTGCATTTTGTGTTATTGTGTTTGCAATCTCTTGATTTTTTGCATTTTATACATTGGTGATTTAACATTTATTTACTTAGCATTTTAAATATTTCTTGATAATTTAACATTGCATACTTGATTTAATTTTCATTTACTAAGATTTTCTTATCAAATCTTGAGTAATCCTTAATAGTTTAAATTTTCCTTGATTAATTTAATTTCTTGATAAATTAAAGCTTTGTGATATAGTTTTGTTTAATAATTTAACTCAAGAATTAGTTACATTTTTGTGTTGTTTTCAAATAATATTAAAATTTTTCAGATTGTGAATTCTAATTATAAATTTCGAATTTAAAAATAAATTTTTTGTATTTAATGTTTAAAAAACAGTGTTTCATTTGTTGACCACCTCTGAATAGGATTAATGGTGTGCATAAGGCAAAGTGATAAACAAGTTTTGTTCCTTTAGTTTTGCTGAAGTGAATTAGACCAGGGAAACAATTAAAGTTGTTTGATGGAGTGATGCCCTTTTATTCTAGTATATTTCTTGTTTAATTGTTGATACCTCACACTTGTTTTGATAAATTTAGTTTGATTTTCCACATGATTAATGAACTTTTTAAGGAATCATTGTTACCTTTAGAGTATTCAGTCGTAAGTTTTATTGTTATGAGAGTTCAGGTATCTGGCTGAAGTGAAGTAAGTTTTGAATTCTGTGATTAGTTGTGTAATAACCAGGTACTTGGAACACTTCAGACATTATATATATATATATATATATATATATATATATATATATATATATATATATATATATATATATATATATATATTTATATATGTATATATATTATATATATATATATATATATATATATATATATATATATATATATATATATATATATATATATATATATATATATATATATATATATATATATGTACAACTGAATCACGAAAATATGGAACGTGATGAATATATAAAAAAGGCAATGCCCCAAAGGAAAGAGAAACGACGGAGTGGTGCTAGGCTTTTCGACTTATTGTCCTTTACTTAGCAGACTGATCGAAATATAAAAATAAGTTTACAAAGAAAGCTCATATAAATGGCAGATGGGGATTATAAAGGAAAATATGTACCTGGAATCCAATACGGTACTCAATAAAAATTTTTGCATAGTGAACATTTTCACAAAAAAATATATATATTAAACATACGAATACAAAAAAATATATATATAAAGTGACTAATTAGTAATTAAGTTAGTGATTTTATCTTTAAGATCATTCTTGAACATTTTACTAATACAGGGGTAGTAATAATACATGCCAGTGCCAAGATTAAAATTACATCCGGAAATAAGCTGTATAATGGCAGATATTAAAAGATTTCGTGAAGAGAAATCTTTCGATATGGCAATCACTGAACTTTCAGTCCAATTTATCTTGTGAGAGTTTTCACTTAAATGAATGAACATTGCATTGGATGTTTGCCCACTTTTGACAGAATACTTATGCTGTTTAATTCGTACATCTAAATCTTTACTGGTTTGGCCAATATAAAAAGTGGGGCAGTCCAAGCTTGGAATTTTATATATTATATTATGTTGTTGCTTTCGTTAGGGCTATTTTTCATTGACATTCCTTTTAGTGTGTTATTATAGGAAAAATTCAGGCTGAAGTTAGAATATTTTAACACTGATATTATGTTTTAAAAACCACTAAAATAAGGCAAGCTAAGAATGTTCTTAGGGGTTTCTTTCTCCATGTTACTTTCACTATAAAACTTTTTGTGGGCTTTATTATAATAAATATGTAGTATATGTGAAGGATAATATAAATCTGTCCCTATTTTTCTTATGTATTTAATTTAATGATCCAAATACTGGGGTCTGACAGTGCACAATGCTCGTAAAAACATAGAAGAAAAAATTAATAATTTAATATTAAGGTGGTGGCCTGAATAAAAATGGACATAAGTTAAGTTGTTAGTTGGTTTCCTGTAAATACTGAATTTGCATTGAAATGGTTCTCTGCGTATTAAAACATCTGAGAAAGGGAGGTAATTGTCTTTTTCTAATTCCAAAATAAACTTAATGGATGGTACCTGGATATTCAAATTAGAGAATAAATCATTTACATCAATACCAGCAAACAAAACAGCTAAAATATCGTCAACATATCTATACCACTTTAAAGGAGTATAAATGATATTAGGCAAATATCTTTTTCAAAGAATTCCATATACAAGTTTGAGAGGAGTGGGGATAAAGTGTTGCCCATTGCCATACAAAATATTTGTTGGTAGAATTCACCATCGAATATAAACTTACAATCATAAATGCACAACCTAGTGAGTGAAATAATATGACTTACAGGTAGAGGTAATTCATGATGGATTAGTTCGTTACCAAGATACTCTAAAATAGAATCTATAGGGACTTTAGTAAAAAGAGAAAAAACATCAAAACTAACAAATCTATCAGTGAGGCAAAAAGTTATTTCGTTTAATTTATCAACTAAATCTAGAGAATTATATATGAGAAGTAACTTGGACAAGAGCTTGGTAATATATTTTGAAAGTTTATATATGATACTGAGCCAACATTACTGATAATAGGCCGCTTATGATTATTTTCTTTGTGCGTTTTTACTAATCCGTACAAGTAAGGTAAGGAGGGGAATTTTACTGACAAGTGACCTATTAGTTCTTTTTTATCTTTAAGGATTTTTTTCACTGTGCCATTGAAATTTTTTGTGACTTGATCAAGGTGATTTTTTTTTTAGTTTTTGCAAGTCGTATCATCATCATCCTGTAGGGCTTGCACACGTGATATGTAGTCAGCTAAAATTACAATATTATTCGACTTATCAGCTTTTGTGATGTGGATTGTATTGTCTTTTTCAAGATCGGCCAAACTTTTTTTATAAAGAGCAGGGAAATTACTTTCATGACTAACATTGACAGCTCCATAAACAATACCTTTAATTATGTCAACATGATTTTGAGGAAGATCACAAGGTATTGTTTATGGAGCTGCCAATGTTAGTCATGAAAGTAATTTCCCTGCTCTTTATAAGAAAAGTTGACCGATCTTAAAAAAGACAATGCAATCCACATCACGAAACCTGTTAACTCGAATAGTATTGTAATTTTAGATAAACCTGACTGCATATCGCGTATGCAAGCCCTACTGGATGATGATGATACGACTTACAAAAACTAAAAAAAAATATAGCTTGATCAAGTCATAAAAATTTCAAAGCACAGTGAAAAATATCCTTAAAGGTAAAAAAGAACTAAAAGGTCAGTTGTCAGTAAAATTTCCCTCATTACCTTACTTGTACGGATTAGTATAAAAATGCACAAAGAAAATAATCCCATGCGGCCTATTGTCAGTACTGTTGGCTCAGTATCATATAAACTTTGAAAATATATTACCAAGCTCTTGTCCCCTTTACTTGGAACTCTCTCTGATTCTCACATATATAATTCTCTAAATTTAGTTGATAAATTAAAAGAAATAACTTTTTGCCCCACTGATAGATTTGTTAGTTTTGATGTTTGTTCTCTTTTTACTAAAGTCCCTATAGATTCTATTTTAAAGTATCTTAGTAATGAACTAATCCATCATGAATTACCTCTACCTGTAAGTCATATCATTTCACTCACTAGGTTATGCATTTATGATTGTAAGTTTATATTCAGTGGTGAATTTTACCAACAAATATTTGGTATGGCAATGGGCAAACCCTTTGTCCCCACTCCTCTCAAACTTGTACAAGGAATTCTTTGAAAAACGATATTTACTTAATATCATTTATGCTCCTTTAAAGTGGTATAGGTATGTTGATATTTTAGCTGTTTTGCCTGCTGGTATTGATGTAAATGATTTACTCTCTATTTTGAATAACCTGGTACCATCCATTAAATTTACTTTGGAATTAGAAAAAGACAATTACCTCCCTTTCTTAGATGTTTTAATACGCAGAGAACCATTTCAATGCAAATTCAGTATTTATAGGAAACCAACTAACAACTTAACTTATGTCCATTTTATTCAGGCCACCACCTTAATATCAAAATATCAATTTTTTCTTCTATGTTTTCACGAGCTTTGCGCATTGTCAGTCCCCAATATTTGGATCAAGAAATCGAATACATAGGGAAAATAGGGACAGATTTATGTTATCCTTCACATATACTAGATATTTGCTATAATAAAGCCCACAAAAAGTTTATAGTGAACGTAACATGGAGAAAGAAACCCCTAAGAATATTCTTAGCTTGCCTTATTTTAGTGGTTTTGAAAACATAAAATCATTGTTAAAATCTTTTAATGTAAACCTCGTTTTTTCCTGCAATACCACACTCACTATATAAAATTCCATGCTTAGACTGTCCCTATTTTTATATTGTCCAATATAGCAAAGATTTAGATGTAGGTATCAAGCAACATAAGTATTCTGTCAAAACTGGGCAAACATCCAGTGCTATATTCATTCATTTAGGTGAAAACTCCCACAGGATAAATTGGACTGAAAGTTCAGTGATTGCCAGATCGAAAGACTTCTGAAGAAATCTTTTGGAATCCAGTATTATACAGCATACTTCCAGCTGTAATTTTAACCTTAGGCCTGGTATGTATTATTTGTACCCCTGTATTAGAAAAATGTTCAATAATGACCTAAAAGATAAAATCACTAAAGTAATTACAAATTAGTTACTTTATATATATTTTCTATGTATTGTATGTTTAATATAATTTTTTATTTGTAAAAATGCTCCTCTTGCAAAAATTGTTATTGTTTACAAAAAAAGAGAGAATTATTTAGCTGTACTGTGTAACATTTTTTGGTGGTCAGTCACCTCCCTGTATAATCTGTTAATTGTCCTGTCCCTGCTTCTGTACAGTTGATCCTGAGTTTTTGTAAAACCTTTTAAATATTTAGCCCTGTTTTGGCAGTTCTACTAATTCTTCAATTGTGCTGGATTCCAGGTACATATTTTTTCCTTTTTAATCCCCATCTTACATTTATATGAGCTTTCTTTATAAACTTATTTTTATATTTCTTCAGTCTGCTAAGTGAAGGACAGTAAGTCAAAAGGTCTTGCAGCACTCCGTTGTTTCTCTTTCCTTCTTGGATTATGTCTTTATTCATATATTCATCATGTTCCATATTTTCGTGATTCAGTTATACACACACACACACATGTGTATATATATAATGTATATATATACATATATATATGCATGTGTTCATGTTTTAAATTTTCTCAGTACTGAAATTTTTTTGAACTGATTTTCTAACAAGAGACATAAAACGGCCCTGACAAGCATTCAGTATCTTAACCCTGACTCTCTGCAACAGAGTGAGTAAAAGAAAGAGACGGAGCAGAAGAATTGTAAATATAGAATTCCGAGCGTCTTGGGGTTGGTTTGGGAATCTCTAGTTCTTTTGCAAATGTGAAAAGGTGTTTGACAGACAAAAAACTAAGCATCGACAAATTTAGGAAGAGGCTGACCGTTGCCTTAAGTCAGAGCGCTGATGTCGCTCGTATCATTATCCATGCCAGATATTCATTTTTATCACAAGATACATAAAAAAATGGGTATTGTCAGACTTATAAAATCTCTCACTAAAATTTAATTTGTTTTTAAAATAATCAACACAATTAATTTCGATTCAAATTGAAATAGTAAACTTTGAAACGTAGCAAATGTTTTGACGAAGGCTGACAATTTTCCGATCATATTAAGGCAGGTCATTCATTTATGGGAGTAAAGCGGCTTAACCCACGAAGAAAGTGAGGATTATTCTCTTAAGATACCATTTTGAAAACGCCACCGCTTGATCACTTATGCCATGTTTAGACCACCACTGCGATAAATGTTCTTTGTGAAACATTAATAAAGTTCCGCATCGGAAAGAACAATCCTAACTTTGAGAACATTCATTGCAGCTATGGAATTATAGGATTATATGTAACAAAGAATCACCGCATAAAGTTTAGAAAAGAAATTGTGTATAAAGACAGCAAAGGAAAAGTAATAAGATAATGTAAATATATGACAAAAAAGACGTTTGTATAAAAAAATTAAAATAGATAACTGAGACTCATCACATTGAATTACTATGGACCTAATAGTTTTCTCATATTCTTAGTGCTTTCACATAGTTGAATTTTACGTGAAACTACAAATATAAATACAAGAAAAGTGAACATATATACATTATGAGCAAACTCTAGTACGCGTGCACAGTAACACATAAGAAATGTGAAAACGTGAAGCCTGAAGGTTAAATTCCCGATTTAACGCAGCGATTTTAAGACTGGATTTGAGTATCCCCGATGGGAAAGGGCTTCTCTTGATAAGGGTAGGATTTAAAGGACGAGGAAGAAGTGACACGACGTACTGACCCAAGAGAACGGCCACATTCTCTTCCTTGACTTATTACCTTGAAAAGGTTTTTTTTTTTTCAAATTTCCCGGGGTTCCTGTCGACGCTCCGGGTAAACCTAAAACCATACTGGAAAATTATTTGTCGTTCCCATGTTTCTTTGGTTTTATTGGAATGTTTCTTTCCAACCGCTCATAAGCAAACGTAGACAGTTAATAATAGAATAGTAATAGGTAAGCCCTAACAACGGCTCCCTAACCCGCCCAAATTTTTCTCGTTCGTTTGCTGGCTCTTGATTGTCTACATTCGCAAAATGCCTTCAAAAATATTTCTCGTTCTTTAATTTCTTCTTCGCCAGTTAATAAACACAGGAAAATAACTTAATTCATGACTAAGAAAAAAGATTCCGTATTTTTCTTGCTAGAATGAAATTACTTATATACTGAATAAGACTACGTGCCATTTATTCCCCTCCTTAATTTAAAAACCTCGAAACAGGCATAAAAATACTCGTTTCAACCAGGACCTACAAAGGACACTGGACTTACCAAAGGCCTTAGTCAAACTCTAACCTCTTTCGATATATAAATTTCGAAAAATTAAAAATCAGAAGCATAAAGATCTTACGAAAAAGTAGGCCTACAAGAAAGACACTGCTCCTAGAAAACCGAACGAACGCAGACTCCGCTAGTAGGCCTACCCATTAAGAGATTAAAGACCTTCAATTACTGTCTACCTACTCCCTCAAGATCTGGAGCCATGGAAAAACATCATAATCCTCGTCTGTACCAACCAACCAATCCGTTCTGGTTTGTACCGGCTGTCCTTAAGATAAGAAGCTATTTGGCTGAGCTTAGGGCAATGCTAAAGGCGTTCAGTGGTGGAAAACAGGCTTAAATTAATGGAAAGGCATGTCAACGAAGCGATTCTTCGTTTAGACTTTTTATAGCAAACATGTCTACAGTACCCTTTGTGGGATCAGTCATTAAGTAATGAGATTTCTAGACAGCAGCAAATACTGAAAATGGTATGAAAGTGATGTACAAAAATTAATGGCGTCATATATCCAGCAATGACTAGGAATTCATTCATGTAAAATAATTTTTTGGGTGCAAACTGTGAATATATAAGACTAATTTAAATTTTTTACATCTTTATTTCGGATCAAGTGCGTTGGTAAGGAGCTGAACGATATCAGAGGCTGGTGTGGGCGTCTGTACTTTGCCCAACTAAAAGAGACGAGATGCGCATACGGGTGTGTGTGTATATATAATATATATATATATATATATATATATATATATATATATATATATATATATATATATATATATATATATATATATATATATATATATATATATATATATATATATATATATATATATATATATATATATATATATATATATATATATATATATATATATATATATATATATATATATATATATATATATATATATATATATATATATATATATATGTAATTCTAATAGCCACATTGCCCTCTTAACTTCTCGAATTCTTAACTCGCGCTTTTTTGGATATGCTTGTAACTTGTAACTACAGAAGCCGAAAATATCCAGACGGAAGAAATTGAAGAGCCTGTGAATGGCGGTGGCTATTAGAATTACATATGTGTCTGGTAAAAGTGACCAGTAGATTCTACATATATATATATATATATATATATATATATATATATATATATATATATATATATATATATATATATATATATATATATATAGAAATCATCAACACACAATCACGTGTGGAACAGAAATAAATTTCTGACTCACGTTGGGATCGAACCCAGGTCTCTCAGGTGGAAAGCAAGGGCGTTATCCACTGGGCCATTAAGTCTAAAAGAAGTTGGAACCTGAGAGCAACTGCACCTAAGGAATTACCTGGGCAAGCTAACTGCTTGCATACCAGCGAAGTTTTCCCCAACTTCCCGACTCAGCAATGGCCCAATAGACTACATTTCATTCGAATTATCCCTTCTGAGTGAATAAGATAGAAATCATCAACACACAATCACGTGTGGAACAGAAATAAATTTCTGACTCACGTCGGGATCGAACCCAGGTCTCTCAGGTGGAAGTTGGGGAAAACTCGCTGGTATGCAAGCAGTTAGCTTGCCCAGGTAATTCCTTGGGTGCAGTTGCTCTCAGGTTCCAACTTCTTTTAGACTTGTATGGCCCAGTGGATAACGCCCTTGCTTTCCACCTGAGAGACCTGGGTTCGATCCCCACGTGAGTCAGAAATTTATTTCTGTTTCACACGTGATTGTGTGTTGATGATTTCTATCTTATTCACTCAGAAGGATAATTCGAAATGAAATGTTGTCTATTGGGTCATTGCTGAGTCGGGAAGTTGGGGAAAAACTGCTGGTATGCAAGCAGTTAGCTTGCCCAGGTAATTCCTTGGGTGCAGTTGCTCTCAGGTTCCAACTTCTTTAGACTTGTGTGGCCCAGTGGATAACGCCTTTGCTTTCCACCTGAGAAACCTGGGTTCGATCCCGATGTGAGTCAGAAATTTATATATATATATATATATATATATATATATATATATATATATATATATATATATATATATATATATCATAGCACAGTCTTTCTCTTGGGCCATGTTAATCGAATTACAATGCACGTGTGGCATCCATTACACACACGCACACATATGCATATTTTTATGAACATTAACTGCGTCGCTGATTCTGACTGGGGATCAACACTCACAAAACAAGAAAAAATGGTAATTTAAAAGAAATCTCAGTTTGATAAAGGACTCAGTAGATAAATTCTAGACATTAATTAATTACACGTATTTACATTTAATCAGAAGAGTTAATTACACAGAACCATTCACACTGGCTGTCGGCACTTATGGTGTTAACTGACACAAGAATGAACTAACTGGAGTGCCAAACAATGATATAATCAATGAGTAAATCTGTTAACTGACAGAAGAGTTCAATGCCTGTGGGTGCCAAACAATAACATGCTTGAGGACGTGATTGTTGCCTGCGGAGACAGTGGAGCAGACGGAAGATACAGCAGTATTTACGGCCTTTCTGTAAATGTGGAGAAAGGGCACATTAACACTCGATAAAATAGAACAAAATCTAGCTGTACAAAATGAAATTGCCAGACTCAAGGAGGGTGACGTCAATTTATGATCAGGCAATTTACTGATTAATTCTGATGATTTATATCGACAATGAATCAACGGGTCTTAGCGCATTGAAAAGAAGGGAATGGAAATGAGAATAAGAACAAAGAATGGACAGAAGAACCTTCTACCCAGACTTTACCTTTAAATGCTGGGTGGAGATGTCATGCATCAAAGTCAACAGAGCCTCTATCAACCTGGTTTCTGCTTGTACACTCAGAGAGACCTTGGATAAGGAGGCTTTCGGTCAGGACAAAGGAGTTTGGAGGGGGGAAGCCACAAGTGGCGTGCTTTCTAACGTGTCTTGCCTGCGACTCTCTCGGTTGACCTCTGTCTTGGCCTTTTATGCCCTCCTCAACCTGCCGGCATCCAGTGCCTTGGGCATGTCAGGTGAGAGAGCTCACTGGTATGTGGAGCCGTTAGACCTCTGCTTCTATGTTTCCCAGGGACAAGGTGTTATCTGGAATAGATCTTTGGCTAGAGATCGTAAAGGTCAATTTAGAATGACGCTTTAGCAGGCGTAAGAAGAGTGTAATGAAAAGTACTCTGGACCCTGACGAATCTATTGTCCTTTTTGAACTGGAACAACAAGAAGGGGCAGAAAGGTTGCCTCCTTGGTCTCAGACTGTGTCTTCCAGACAAAAACAGGGAGAAGAAAGAAGTATTTACCAATACTTCTAGCTATATATATATATATATATATATATATATATATATATATATGACTATTTATCACATCATATATATATTCATATATATATCATAAAGACTATTTTTATCAATCACGTCATATACAATCATCTAATTTAATATCAATTAGCTTACCTATAAATAATATATTTTCATATATGTTACCAAAGGGAATTTTTAGATGATAATAAGTCCACCGTCCCGTGGGGTCAACCAGCGACGGACGAGGACTCAGGACTACAGGGACGCACTAACCAAACGGGTTAGTGCGCCCTATTCCTGAGTCCTCCCGAACGGGTTAGTGCCCCTGAGTCCTGAGTCCTCGTCCGTCGCTGGTTCGACCCCACGGGACGGTGGACTGTTCGGGTTAGTGCGCCCTGTAGTCCTGAGTCCTCGTCCGTCGCTGGTTCGACCCCACGGGACGGTGGACTTATTATCAACTAAAAATTCCTCCTTGGTAACATATATGAAAAAATATTATTTCCGAGGTAGAGCGTTGGATATTAAAGGACGTTTGTAGCTTTTTGATTATATATATATATATATATATATATATATATATATATATATATATATATATATATATATATATATATATGTACATATATAAATATATATATATATATATATATATATATATATATATATATATATATATATATATATATATATATATATATATATATATATATATATATATATATATATATATATATATATATATATATATATATATATATATATATATATATATATATATATATATATATATATATATATATATATATATATATATATATATATATATATATATATATATATATATATATATATATATATATATATATATATATATATATATATATATATATATATATATATTATTTATATAATATCAGGAGCCCATAAAAATGCCAAAATATAGAAAGAAACACTATGTTTCAGAGACCAAACTGTCTCTCCCCTCAGGCAAATAATGAATGAGAAAGAGTTACAGAAAAACGGTATTTATACCAGAAGGTCCATAGGTCAGCCATCACTCCAGTTGGCAATTTCTCTTTAATCTTCTAAAGCGTTGGTTGAAAGAAGATTTTATTTGTAATATCTGAGTCTCAGGCTCCTTTTGAAAGGTTCATCATATTTCTTTGTTTAATCAAAGCTGATTCACCACTGAATACAAACTTACAATCATAAACGCACAACCTAGTGAGTGAAATGATATGACTTACAGGTAGAGTTAATTCATGATGGATTAGTTCGTTACTAAGATACTCTAAAATAGAATCTATAGGGACTTTAGTAAAAAGAGAACAAACATCAAAACTAACAAATCTATCAATCAGTGAAGCAAAAAGTTATTTTGTTTAATTTATCAACTAAATCTAGAGAATTATATATGTGAGAAGTAACGACAACAGGAGCTTGGTAATATATTTTGAAAGTTTATATGATACTGAGCCAACAGTTCTGATAATAGTCCGCATAGGATTATTTTCTTTGTGCGTTTTTACTAATCCGTAAAAGTAAGGTAACGACGGAAATTTTACAGACAACTGACCTATTAATTCTTTTTTATTTTTAAGGATTTTTTTTTCACTGTGCTATTGAAATTTTTTGTGACTTGATCAAGGTGATTTTTTGTTAGTTTTTAAAGTAGGGCTTGCACACGTGATATGTAGTCAGCTAAAATTACAATACTATTCGACTTATCAGCTTTTGTGATGTGGATTGTATTGTCTTTTTCAAGATCGGTCAAACTGTTCTTATAAAGAGTAGGGAAATTGCTTTCATGATTAACATTGGCAGCTCCATAAACAATACTTTTAATTATGTCAGCATGATTTTGAGGAAGATCACAATATTTTTCAAATATACATAGGGGCGACGCAATAGTTAAAGCAGAGGATCTATTCGATATATAGAATGATAAGCCATATCCGAGTGCACTCACAACATTTTCATTTATTTGTTTACTTGATAAGCTTATAACACAATCATTACATACACTATTAGTCCAGTCACTGCTGTCAATAAGATTTATAAGTTTTCTGTCGAGTTTCCTTGTTAGGGCATCTGTAGTCCTACAAAGTCTTCCATAAATTTCTTGTCACAGTTAACCCTTCCAGTCAGCCGGAATAGAATGATTTAATGAAATTCTGGCTTTTTCTAATTCCTTAAATTTTTCCTTCTCCACTTGCTTTGTGGCGTTTTAGCATCATGGCACTGAATTCACTGAATGGGTGGTAGTCATATCTTCTTAAACGGCTTGGTAGCAAGGATTTCGTGGGAGCACTTGTTCAGACAGGCACTTCTTCAGGAACTTGAGTTGAATTCTGGTTGACTGCGCAGCCGAAAGAGACTTGGAGAAGGTAGTTACCAAGTAACCCAAAAGAGGAAACAGGATAGCAAAAGTAAACGTGGCCCTCATTATGTATAACTGAATCACGAAAATGTGGAATGTGATGGATATATTATCAAAGACAAAATCCACGAAGGAAAGAGAAACAATGGAGTGCTACAAGGCCTTTCGACTTATCGTCCTTTACTTAGCAGACTGAAGAAATATAAAAATAAGTTTACAAAGAAAGCGCATATAAAAGTCAGATGGGGATTACAAAGGAAAACATATGTACCTGGAATCCAACACAGTTAAGGAATTAGAAACCAACCAACAACTTAACTTATGTCCATTGTTATTCAGGCCATCACCTTAATATCAAAATATCAATTTTTTCTTCTATGTTTTTACGAGTTTTGCGCATTGTCAGTCCCCATTGTTTGTATCAAGAAATCGAATACATAAGAAAAATAGGGACAGATTTATGTTGTCCTTCACATATACTAGATATTTGTTATAATAAAGCCCATGAAAAGTTTTATAGTGAAAGTAACATGGAGAAAGAAACCCCAAGAACATTCTTAGCTTGCCTTATTTTAGTGGTTTTTAAAACATAAAATCATTGTTAAAATCTTTTAATGTCAACCCCATTTTTTCCCATAATAACACACTGAAAGGAATGTTAATAAAAAAATAACCGTAAAGAAAACAACAGCATAATATATAAAATTCCATGTTTGGACTTCCCCTCTTTTTATATTGGCCAATAGAGCCAAGATTTGGATGTGCGTATTAAGCAACATAAGTATTCTGTCAAAACTGGCAAACATCCAATGTTATATTCATTCATTTGAGTGAAAACTCTCACAGGATAAATTGGACTGAAAGTTCAGTGATTGCCAGATCGAAAGACTTCTGAAGAAATCTTTTGGAATTCAGTATTATACAGCATACTTCCAGTTGTAATTTTAACCTTAGGCCTGGCATGTATTATTTGTACCCCTGTGTTAGAAAAATGTTCAATAATGACCTAAAAGACAAAATCACTGAATTAATTACAAATTAGTTACTTTATATATATTTTCTATGTATTGTATGTTTAATATAATTTTTTATTTGTAAAAATGTTCATCTTGCAAAAATTCTTATTCTTTATAGAAAAAAAGAGAATTATTGAGCTGTACTTGTGTAACATTTTTTGGTGGTCAGTCACCTCCTTGTATAATCTGTTAATTGTCCTGTCCCTTCTTCTGAATGGTTTGGCAGTTCTACTAATTCTTCAATTGTGTTGGACTCCAGGTACATATTTTTTCCTTTGTAGTCTTCATCTGTCATTTATGAGCTTTCCTTATAAACTTATTTTTATATTTCTTCAGTCTGCTAAGTAAAGGACGATAAGTCGAAAGGCTTTGCAGCACACCATTGTCCCTCTTTCCTTCACGGATTTTGTCTTTATTTATAAATGTGTGTGCGTGGGTGAGTGTGTGTGCTTGTGTGCTATTTGGGTATATTTTTCTTATACAATTTCTATTGAAGTCAATGGCATTATTTGCAGAGCCATTCTTAGTATTTAGACTTTGAATCCGTCTGTACTTCTTTTTCTCTTCAGGTAAGCTTCTCGGGAATAAAGAAAGATCATTCATGTTTGCTTTCATCTATTTCTCATAATCTGCAGGCCGTACAGACTGATTCAAAGTGTAAATATAAAGCTAATTTCTGGAAACAATTACATTGACTTAAAAAAAAATATATATATATATACATATATATATATAATTATATAATATACAATATATATATATATATATATATATATATATATATATATATATATATATATATATATATATATATATATATATATATATATATATATATATATATATCTGGAAATATACTATATTGACTAATGTACAGTATATAACTACATTGACTAATGTACATATATATATATATATAGATATATATATATATATATATATATATATATATATATATATATATATATATATATATATATATACATGTTTAACTGCAAAATAAATTTTGCTTTTTGTCTTTCAACATTGTGAAATCATTTGCTCCACAAATTGCTTTAAATATATCTAACGCTTTTGGGTCAATGCTCTCCGAGGAAGATTCCCAAGAAATATTTGTAAAAAAATACAAAAAAAGTTCGTTTTCTGAAAGCATTTCCTTAACATGTGAACGGTTCTTTTGTTGTATACCTGAAGAATATCAGATTCGGGTAACCGAATATGAAATGGTACTAATTTAATTAACTGGCAGCATTAATCAATTCTTCATCTTCATCGTCTTCTTCTTCTTTTTTTCAACGTCTGGTGGTTGAAGGAATGCGGAAATCCCCCACCTGTCTATTATACGATGCCTGTGACCGTTGAAACTTTCACCCGAGGACACGAAAACGCTTATAGTGCTTGCCTTTTATTCACTGCCAAGTAACAGTACGTGTTTATATAAGGTACATAACACACTCACATTATATATAATATATATATATATATATATATATACATATATATATAATATATATATATATATATATATATATATATATATATATATATGTTGGATGTTATGCATATGTATTATATATATACTGTATATATATATTTATATATATATATATATATATATATATATATATATATATATATATATATATATATATATATATATATATATATATTATGTATGTATATGCATATGTATTTATATATATATATATATATATATATATATATATATATATATATATATATATATATATATATATATATATGTGTGTGTGTGTGTGTGTGTGTGTGTGTGTGTGTGTGTGTGTGTGTGGAACTCAGCCTTGATAACTGTAGTCCGTCGTTGTTCCAAGTGACCGTTGCTATGATAGTAGTATTGATAATAGTTTAAGTTGCCACGTCGACTAAATAGTGTACGCGAAGCCGTTGCCGTAAGGGCCACCTTGACCTTCAGACTAGCCAATGCCGAACGAGCACTCATGTAACGGTCGTTATAACGGTAATAACTCGTCGGACCACTTGTGGCTGTTTTGGGAATGATTAAAAAGGTTGAAGTGTTATAACCACTTGTTCCAGCCGTGAATTTTGTCGCTTTTAGCTGTAACGGTTTTTTGCTAGTTACCGCTTTCTGACAGGTATTGGCTAGAACTAAACCCTCAGTTTCATATAAATACAACATATATATATGTATATATATAATTATATATATATATATATATATATATATATATATATATATATATAATATAAATATATATCTATATGTATATGTATATTTCCCCGTAGAGAATGTGACGGCGGGATTATTCTCCAGAAATGAAACTGCTAGCCTAAATCCCCTTTTCCACCTTGGCTGAAATCCACCAAAGTTAATCAGCCATCCGGTACATTACGCGCTGCTTAGTTAAACAGAGGAGCAATGGATTTTGCAGGAAACTGGCCAAATAGTGCACCTCCTGTAACTGAACTCTTGTCTTCCTTTGAAGTCAATGAGCCACAGAAATAATACACGCACACGCACACACACATATATATAT
This sequence comes from Macrobrachium rosenbergii, assembly GCF_040412425.1. NCBI lineage: Eukaryota > Metazoa > Arthropoda > Malacostraca > Decapoda > Palaemonidae > Macrobrachium > Macrobrachium rosenbergii. The sequence goes on from NC_089796.1 coordinate 45,124,955, forward strand.
ATATATATATGTATATATATATGTATATATTTATATATATATATATATATATATATATATATATATATATATATATATATATATATATATATATATATATATATATATGTACACACATTTGTGTACGTATATTATACAGTGTATCCTATATATGCATGTATGTTTAGTCAATATATCTACATTAACAGAGTGAAAGAGACAAGGGTCACTGTCACTATCATCCATTAAATTTGACGTGTCAAAGGACGAGGCTCATGTGCGAGAAACTTCCTGGATATTAGCAAAGTCGATTAAGTTGGGCCTGGTCAGTACACAGATAGGTGAACACCAAGAAAGTCCAGATGCTGTTGCTACATAAGGTCCTTGGAGACATACTGTTCGGTGACTGGAAGAGCACTAAATGAAATCTTCTCATTTTGTGCTTTAAATTTTAGTTTCTCTTTCTCATGTCTTAATCACATGGCATGGGTAGTTATGGCATGGAAACTGAATCCTCAGCTCGAGGATTTCAAGGTGGGTATAAGGTGGCTGCTTGTATCTGGAGGGGGAGACAATAACTAGTCGGCATCTCGTCTCGGCCATGGCGCTCGCCTTCCTAGGCCAAGCCCCCTTTACACCAGGGCTGTGCATTGACGGAAATTTGTCTGCTAAACGGATGAAGACGTCATACCACGAACGTGACATCACCTGTGGAAATATTTCCGCACATAGCGATAGCACAAGACAACATAATTTAGCTATGTTAAAATATCAACACAGTTAAAAAGACCGCCTTCCCGCTTTGTCAACTGACAGATGACAAGCATGGTATAAATGGAGCAGATCTTAATGACGTCATAGCTAGCCAATCAGGACAAAGAAGAAGTTCTCAATTACAGATTGCTTTTTATTGGTTTTTATTTTTTAATCATTGCCAGTATCAGTATCAGGAGTGCAACAAAAAATCTACACTTTCGTTTAAGCTTGCGAAGCCATTTCTATTATAGTGAAACTTAAAAAAACGAACAGGTAAAAATCATATTTTGGTTTGTGTTACCACAGTGCTCAGTGTGGGTGACGCTACCTCTTTCCCTAGATACCTTGGAGGATTTACTGTAGCTGTGTTGGGGCTGTTAGCCCTGGCTGTTGATTTTGATCATCGATTCAACTTTTGCTTTAGTGATGGCGACACTCTCCTTATATCTTGGACGAGCCGAGGCCAGGGGGCCACACCAGGTCTCTTATTGCCTATATCACCTTACCACATTTATGGGCTGCCTTTTTGCAAGAGCCTGTGCTGGGATAAGACCGGTTTAATCTGAGGCAAGCAGCCATTTTTGTTCTTAACCCAACTAACGACGCGGTAGGCATTATTATGAGATTCCTTATATCTTACGGTTCCTGTGTCGAATCATTATTCGATTAAAGAAAACTGTCGTTTTTCTGATATGATTTAATACTGTTAAGTAAATGACTGCATCAAAGACATCTCAGATTCTCACTTTCGACAAATCAATCGAACTCCTATATCTACGGTTCTGCAATGTCTCCCATCAATATTAGTTGCCAACATTCAGACTTTTTCGTAAGAAAATCCATAGGTAAGGGAATTCCTGCTCCTTTACTTTCAGAAGCTGGTGTTTTTCGGTGGCCATTATTGTCGTCACTTGTATGCCCATAAACTAAAGAAATGCAAAATTGACAAAGAAATGGTAGGTCTCCAAGTGAAAATGGGTTTTTTCAACAGTAATTTATTAATTACAATCACAACATGGAAGAAATTACCAATGAAACAGGACACTCTTGGAATTAAATTATTACAGGTGAGCATAACACTGAGATAATACTCTCTCTATAGTTGAATAAGTGCAAGAATTGAAGGGAGATTCATTACTCTACTCACTTGCTAGCAAGGGGTTAGAATTACATTGTACACTGTCAAAGAATTACACATGGGATGTAGATACACTGTTTAAGTGGATGAGGAAGAAGTTGCTTGAGCAATGAAATGTGAGAGAGAGAGATAATAAAATGAGTCAAAGAAAACGATACTGGCCAACCGATCTCCCTTCCGAGGCACATTACCTTCGTTACTTCGCTTTTGGATGTGATCCAAGTTAGCGACAACGTCCGGGAATTGGTACGTCTGTCCAGCGTGAATAGTGTGAGTTCCAAAGTCACCCCAGGCTCTGGGGGCGTTGTCCAGCAGAGAGATTTCCTGATATGACTGCCTCCTAGGCTGTCTTGAACTGCCTTCTTGGTGGGACTTCTGTGTTTTTGCAGTCTGGATCATTGCTAGAGGCATCGCCTTAGGATACGAGACTGATGCATACCTGGGAATTAAGAGAAGGGCTTGGCCAACTTAAATGTTCGAAACTAAGTGGGAGAGAAATTGAATATTTGGATTAAGATAGGGGACAGCTCTCTACATCTGCATGTGTTTTCCCTTGAGACGCATAAGAACACTTCCCTGAAAGGTGTGACATTTACTGGTCAACAACTCTCTTATCACTTGTAAGTCTATAAATCCCTCTCTCTACTACTGCTTGGTATACCTGCCTGGTATATTTTGCCATAAGGGCTTAATAGTTGACGATTCGGCGGCGATATTGATAAAATATATATATTATATATTTCGAGAGGCGCTGGAGTTTACTTTACTGTGATTAATTGGACCTTGCACTAAAACCCTCGAAATACCGTAACCAGACGAAAAAAAAAGAAAGAACAGAATAATCAATGGTAGGTCGCCAAACGAGAATTCTGCTTCTTTACACTTACTTTATTTACACAAACACCCTGGTAAATCAAAGGTGACAGTTCTCACTAAAATGTGAATGTACAATAAATCACTAAATTGGAAATTAGTACATTAAGTGATTCCAAGGTGTACATAAATAGACCATGTATAAAAGGTCTTAAAATGCTAGTAGCAATGAAATTATATCAGCCTGGTAAGGCGGACTTCTCTTGGCAAATCAGGAAACAGAGGAGAAACGTCTGCTTGGCAAATGACACTGGCACCACTCCTGGAAGTGAAATAATTCCAGATGAGGCTAATAATAATATAACATCTCTCTTAGATGGAGTTAATACCTAAGTAAAATGGATTGCATTACTCTATGGACTTCAAGAAAGAGACACACTCTAGGACTGATAAATACACTGTTGCAAAATCAAAGAAAAGGGATTGAATTAAATTATGAATTGTGAGAGAGAGGCGTCAAGTGAGAGAAAAAGTTACGCTGGCTTAGAACCAACTCTTGAATCACTGGACGTACCATACTTTGCTTCCTTGGGATGCTTGTATAGAAGATCCTCCAGGTACGGTAAATCTTAACTATCTTGGGACGGTGTCTGGCTCAAAGGTTAAAGCTCTCCAAGTGTATAGGAAATGAGTTCCTGCTGGCTTGCGGCTCGATCCTCAGATGAACAGCTTTCGGCGGATACAGGCAGATTAACTGATGATCTCTGTCGTCCTGCCCTTTTTATGGCAGAAAGCATGGCTTGCGGCCACTGATGAGGCCTGTATCTGCGGATTAACGAGAGAAAATCTTCGCCAGTATTTGGAAATACAAAAGGGTTTAATTAGGTTTGGGGCTTAGCTATCGTTCCCAGGTGTTTTCCCAGGCATCTCGTTAAGTAGGGGAAAGCAGAACAACTGCTAAAAATTTCCTGTCACTCCCTATACTGATGCTATACCCTATCCCCCTAGACAAATGGGAAGTTTCCGAATGATTGAGAAAATACAGCATTGTACACACATTGTACACACACACACACACACACACACACACACATATATATATATATATATATATATATATATATATATATATATATATATATATATATATATATATATATATATATATATATATATATATATATATATATATATATATATATATATATATATATATACAGTTGCAATAACAATGATGCCCTCTTTAACTTTTTACGAATCCTTTACAGTTTTGGATAAGCTTGTCATTACAAACCCCACATACAAATGCAAGAATATGAAGAAATTCTGACGTCCGAAGGTGGATTCGAACCCGGAGTATCAGAACAAGATCTTGGTGCAGACCTGACCACAAGCGCATCCAAGAAGCATAATGAATTCGAGAAGTTAAGAGGACATTGTGGTTGTTGCAGTTACATACGTGTAGTTCCTATGTCGTAGGCCTACCTGATGAATCAACTTTCTCACTACGAGAACAACCATGCGATAGCCATGCAGATGTGAGAAACACAGATCTTGTGATAATGTTTTATGTAAATATCTCCAACATTGTTATCTCCACCTTTCATGTATTGTTGTCATTCTGTACATTATTATGCCAGCTATTCAACCATGTATACCTATTTTATATTCATAAGTTTTACATCTATGCATCTGTCATTTTGCATCTGTGCAGGAACACAGATGCCCAGAGTTGATCCCCTTCCTCGATCTGTTGAGAGGTCGGGAGTACTTTGCGGCTCGCACGAATTGTTGACCCTTGTGACTTTTGAATGAGTAAATTAGCAAGCTTCTGACCTGCACTTCGTTGTACCTCGCTCACGTCGGTGACACAGGAGAGATAACCGACCGCACCAACACCAACGACCCCCATGCCATCAGTGAAAGCCTCGCAGCCGACTGCATCTGATTACCACTCAGAAGTATGGTTTTTTAGGGAGAAAATTATTTTCTGCACAAAGAAGATCACCTTGGTGTTGCAGAAAGCAGACGCCGTCCTCGAATTCCTGCTGGACGACGTCTTCAAGCAGATAGCAGGATGGTTCGAGGAATTAGAAGCCCCGCCACCTACTGACCGACCATGCCAACACCAACGACCCCCACACCAACAGTGTTCACATGCACACATACACACACACATACACACACATATATATGTGTGTGTGTGTTTTATGTTTTCGCAACTCCTTTATTTTTTAAATGTTTGCCTGAAATGTATTTATTGATTAGCAAGTACTTGAAATATGAATGACAATGACCAGATTAGATTTTATTGTTGTTGAAGGAAAGAGATCAATTAGATTTGGATTTTAAGACTTTATCAAATTAAAAAGAAGATTACATCAAATATTTAACCTTTAACGCCTGTAATGATAATTACATTCGGTCGCCTCATGTGTACGATGAATGAATTTAAGCACTATTCTTTTTTTTTATTTTGCTACGGAACATTGTGTCATTCATAACGAATAAAGCTTCATCGATTCTATCATCGACAGATCTCTCGTGTTTGCGCTCTGATGTCGTGTCAGCGTTTGTGCAATGGTCAATTTTGAGCAGTTATCCTCTCCAGCAAAGTAAGAAGAGCCTGAGGCAGGGCAAAAGCGATTCTAGTTGTATCCAGCCTTTTATCACTTGCTTTTTCCAACGTAAGAACATCTTATTGGTCAAACGTCCAGAAGCTGGAAAAGAGATGTAGTCCTTTGATGGAATAACCAGAGCGAAAAGGTTATTCAAAAATGTGAAGACAAAAAGATTTGACTTATCACTGAATTATACAAAGCAAACATTGCGAACAAACTCTATTCCCGTGACAAGAACACCGGAATGACCATCAGCCAATTTTTATTTCTCAATTCGAGTTATCTGAACTCGAAGCACTCCCAGGCAACGAGAGGTTGATTTAATGATAATGATATAATGATTCAGAACAGCCGCTCTGTAGCGATTTACCTCCAGCATTATCCTTCCGAATAATGTCATCGATTAGATCAATTATGCATAAAGAGTAATGATCCAGGAGTGGTATGACACGCACCGCCTAGCAAACGCACAGGAGAGAGTTTTTCCCCCTTTTTGTGGCTCTAAAGTTATTTAGGACTTTGAAAGCACCTAGATTTTTTTTTTTTATTTATTGATATTTTTTTCGGCTGAAGCCCTATAAGTGTATGTGGCCCTTCTTATAAAGTACTAGACCTATTACGTGTGTATCTATGTGAGTATTAGGAAAGGGGGGTTCAGAAATTAAAAAAAACAATTTATCTTATCTGCAGAGTAAATAAAGTCTCGAAAGCGTTTCTCTCAAAAGGCGGAGTTTGACATGTGATGGTTCGTGCTCCTGAACCGTAAACTTTTTACCCGGCTGAAAATCAATACTCTTTATCTCCGGACGGTGTACTTCACCTGTGTTTTTCTGTCTGCTGATTGAATATTTATTCATCCGCAATGCACTATTTTCGAAAAGTTACCCCTGATTCAATAAATTATTTGTGAAGGACTGGACTGTGGACAAAGGAACAATTGATTAAATTTTGAGATTTAGCCGGATGTTGATTTTTGTGCTACTTTCGATTTTTACGAAAGCGGCAAAATCTGGATAGAAATACTTCGCAGTGCTTGGGGCTGAAATTCTCTAAGCATGCAGCCCATGACATTCAAAACGAAATACAGACTTCATAAGATTGTATGTTTTAACAGCTTTCTGTAGCCTTAATAATGACTATTGGCAAACAAAATGAGGAGTTCTTTGTGTTTCCTTTGTATTTTCATATTGCTGCCTCTGAATGAGACCAGTGTCGTTAAAGCAATCACCAATAGGCCTATGGCAAATATTGCTTTGTTTTTAAACGAATGTTTTTTTTTCATCAGAGCTTCATGAAATTTAATAGTATTATCCCCTTGGTCCTCTGACTTATAACCCAAATGATTGTAACACTGCACTACTTTCTAGGCCCTGGAGTAATAAAGATGGCAAAAGTCGTCAAAGCCTATAATAATTCCTCTAGGAATAATAATTTCAAACAGTATTGAGATGTTTTTTCACCTGGTTATTAGTTTCCAGTCTTATGCTTCCCGAAACCTTTCTCCAACTGGCACATTATGTGCTGTGGAAATTCCTGCATTTCCGCAGAAACGGTAAAATCGAAAGTAACGCATTTATGTCACTGATTGACATTAACCGCTGCTAAAGTTAAGTGGAAAGAAAATCAGAGACCGATCTGAAATGTCTGTTGGAAAATTTGTGATTTTGTGGAAAGCGACTGGCACCTCAGATGACTGAGGCCGATTATCTGTGAGGGGATTGGAATGCCTCCTGTCACGGTCAAGGTTACAAATTCTTGCGGACAGTTAGACAGACATATAGTCATTATCATTTTAATTATTATTATTGCTGTTATTATCAGCTAAGAGAAGCAGCCTTCATGAGAGACATGGCTTCATTTCCGCTCAATATTTTCTCGTCATACATCCCTGTGTTCTTCGTTGTTCTCGTCATTTCGTTTTTTACATTTTTTTTTTTATCGTTATCCTGACATTCTAATTTTCTCAACGCTTTTTTGTTTTTGTTTTATGTTAGGTGATTCATGTTCTATTATGTTATGTATGATTATACTGTTTTAGGGATCCCTCAGCTTTCAACTGCACTCTTCTTTTGAAGTTTCAAATGACTAGCGAGCCAGTCACAACTCCAGTGCAAAGCTGTTTTGGAACCTTTGCGCATTTGAGCATCAAAAAAAAAAGTTAAGTATACCTTAGTTTTACCAGACCACTGAGCTGATTAACAGCTCTCCTAGGGCTGGCCCGAAGGATTAGACTTATTTTACGTGGCTAAGAACCAATTGGTTTCTTAGCAACGGGGCCTACAGCTTATTGTGGAATCCGAACCATATTATAGCGAGAAATGAATTTCTGTCACCAGAAATAAATTCCTCTAACTCTTCATCAGCCGGCCGGGGAATCGAACTCCGGCCCAGCGAGTACCAGTCCGCAGCTCTACCGACTCACTCAACGAAGAAGAGCTTGTTGCATTTGAGCATCACCTTGGCCTTCTTAGCTATCCTCGAAGTACATTATTATTATTATTATTATTATTATTATAATTATTATTATTATTATTATTATTATTGTTGTTGTTGTTGTTGTTGTTGTTGTAAAGGGGAAAAGATTCAAAGAAAGTAGTTTACACGTTGACGGAGCTGTGCAAATTGGATTTGTTTTGTGGGATCTTACAAAATTTGCTTGTGTTATTTAATTTCCCGTCATTTTTTCTGCGTAGAGAGGTTTCGTAATATGCTCTGGAAGGTCCTTGGAGGGACCAGAAGTGAAACGATTAATAAAATACGATTAATGAAATACTGGATGAACAGTTTTACAAACACCCAACTTGAAACTGGGTGTTTGTAAAATTGCTCAAATTTAAGCGAAGAGTAAGGTAGAATTTAGACAATAATTACACAAAATTGCAGCAAATAGACATGAAATTCATGTCGATATATAAGAGAAACTATAGTAATAAGTCATCATAGGCCCTTTTAAAAATGTTTACACATAACAGATCTATGTACGTTATATCAGGAAAATATTGACCTTTAACGTCCGATTTGCTTTGGTTCGCCCATTTTAAAATGACATGAAAGACAACAATTCCAAATCGTCGTGTTAACATTCAACTTCTTTTTATCTGAGCCCAGGCAAAGGTGCACTCCAAAGCTTTCTTTCGCATCATTTTAACACATGTATGTATATACATACATACATATATATATATATATATATATATATATATATATATATATATATATATATATATATATATATATATATATATATATATATATATATAAATATATATATATATTATATATACATATTCATACAAATATTACCCTGTTCGATATATATATATATATATATACATATATATATATATATATATATATATATATATATATATATATATATATATATATATATATTTATGTTTTTCCTGGCAATTTAGTTTGAAATATTCTCTGTGAGACAGGTAGCAACAATTTCAGATAATTTAGCCTTGTGATTCCGGCTTCGTGGGTCAGGGAAACATAAAACAAGAGGAAAAAGGGGGAATTTCATATGAGCGTATGGCTCTTGCTACTGAGGAAAATATTATGTAAACACGTGGGCAAACTTGCAGGAGTGTATTTACATAAATAACATTAGTACAGGAAAGAGGAATGCAAGTAGATTATTGATCCTGAAGGGGATTCCTACGCAATGGATGAAACTGGGGGGATTCCAGACACAGTCCAAGAAGCTTCCACGATATAGGGTCCCTCTGAAATGAGAGATATGCACATTATACTCCAGTAATAAAAATAGACAAAGAATAATGAATTTGAAGCTGCACTGAGGTTGCCAAGGGGCTTCGATGAATTAATAATGGCTTAGCACTGCCGACACTCGAGGAGCACGGACATTTGACGAGATTCGGTGATTACTGGCACTCAAATTAAGTAAATGTTACGAGGAAAAGCGTGACTGAATGGATGTCTTCCAGAGCACTTTACTGTAAGGCAGATTTGGTTCCAGCGCAGAAAGTGGTCTGTGGATGACTCGCGATTTCCGAGGGCGAGTTTTCTTCCACGTGGCAAGGTGCAGGGGCTTCCGTAAAGGGCAAGGCGATGGGGACTTCTCGAAACGCCAAGCAAATGGAGTGGGTCATCAGTTAGGCCAGCATCCAAGGGAACACGTGGGTGGTGGCCGGAGTTCACAGAGGGAAAGTATACTTTGAAAGGCCACGTGGTTAGGTGCTAAGGGCATTGGGCCAGGGCATGTCGGTGATTTGGGGTGTTGACCCTACTCCATCCCATCCAGCGCGTGTGTGAGAGTGAACCTCGGTCAGGTTTCCGATTTATCTCCTCCTATGGGGCAGGGGCACATCCAACACATAGGGGTGTTGAGTCATGTTCGGCTGATGCCCGCAGCGGTTTTTTGCCTGGAAAGGACAACCAGACAGATTCACTTTTGCCTCGAAAAGGAATTACCTACTTAAAGGGAGTGGCCTACAATCGGTTTTAATCCCTTGTATTCTGACCATGCGAAATATCGATCGGCAAACAAGAAGCAAAAGAAAAGGGAGCAATTTTCTAGCGAAGTCTTGCTATTCTTAATAATAATATATATATATATATATATATATATATATATATATATATATATATATATATATATATATATTCTTACAAATATTACCCTGTTCGACCTCTCTTCCTTTGTTTAATAGAAATATAAAATAAGAAAGAACCAAAGTTTTCTCTTTGTAAAGCAGTTTAGGGAGGGAAGCCAGCGAGCTGGGCTTGTTTTCCAAAAACACCAACCGTTATTGAAGGGTTTGAAGTTTAGTTTAGGGGCCTATTCAACAGGGTAGGTTTTACTAGGGTCACCTTTAGTTAGATTTTACCTTAAGCTCACTTTTCAATGGCCTTTGTACTGGCGAATTCTTTGTAATTTTTCAGATGCTGCCACAGGCCATTAAGTGGGAGGAGTCTTCCAAGCAAGCACCCAGGCATTTTGACCCAGCTTGGGCAGTCCAGAGGTATCTTTCTTTGAGAGCACAAGCACAGTGTGTCTCTCCCCCGGTCTTGAGGAACAGCTGGGGAAATTGCCTTTTCAACGGACCCAGGGCTTCTGATGCAATTGATCGCTGCATTATCTACTCCAACGTAAGTCTGAAGATGACAATTACTCCCAGTTCCTTCCTTTAGACCTCCCCCTTATTTTCTGCTTCAAGTTTCTCACTTAAACAGTCACTGACTAAAGAAAATCCTAGTAAAACCATATTCCGTTTATGAAGTCAAATATATGAAGTACAATTATTGTTGACTAGTGAAATTACATAAAATATCCTCCATGGTGTTAATGTAATATTCTTGATCTAAGATACGCCATTTGCAGTCAATTAATGATAAGTGAGAGGTCCTTGATATTGAGTTGTTATCTGGATACGCCTCTTCCAGAATCGGGGCATGCCTTGGAACCTGGCCAGAATTTTGTTTGGGGAAGGATTAGCATAACACTGTACTTGAGTCCTGCGCTTGAAATTGCTTATAGGCACATCACAAGAGTTCTCCAGCTGTTGCATCATCCACTAGCTTATGTTGAAATATCTTGTGTCCAAAGTGGGATGAAGTTGGAGCTGTTATTAGCTCACATAAGATTTTTTATTTCTTTTATTCTTTTGTTGAACTAGATTGTTGAGTAATGTTGTTTATTTAATTCATATGTTCAGAATAAATCAATATATTCAGAAACCTAGTTCCAACTGGTGACTGATATAATTAAGTTAATTACCTGTTATTTTTGCTAACTTTTAGCCTTAACTGATAGGATTACGTGGTTCTTAGGTAAAGCAAGGCTATATAAATCACAGTAATTAATTATTAAACTCATCAGCTGAAGGACCCACATAATATATATATATATATATATATATATATATATATATATATATATATATATAAATTATATATATGATTATCATATTTTAAATGTATATATATACATTATCATACATACAACATGTATGCATACATACATACATATATATATATATATATATATACATACATACATATATATATATATATATATATATACATACATACATATATATATATATATATATATATATATATATATATATATATATATATATATATATATATATATATATATATAGTCATACCCCAAACTTATGTGAGGTTAGGTTCCAGAACCCCTTGCACAAGGTGAATTTTCAGCGTAAGCTTGGTAATGTCTCTAAAAATGCTAATAAATGTTTATTTCTAAAGTTTGAACCCTAAATATGACCCTAATCATGCTCCCAAATTATTAAGTTAACTTTTAAATGAAATTAAAATTACTGTAATTTCATTTAAAAGTTAGCTCAATACATTACCCTTAAAAAAAGAAATAAATGGTTGACATAAAAATTGAGAGTTTGAAGAGAATTTCTGTCTCTCTCCCCTTCCAACTGATCTATTTTTAGAAGTCGTCTCAACCTCTTTTTAATAACTTCATTCTAAGTTTCTTTCTCTTTGTTCTGAAATGCTTTTTCGTGAACAAACAGTGTATTTTATTTTGACTAATGCAACTCTTAGTTATTATGTCTCTATGTTTTAGAACGTATTTACCACTCTAGCACATTTACAGTTTGTAGACGGTACAGGGTAAATTAGATCAATTTAAGCTATCTACTGTACAGGTTAAGACATACAGAGAACTAATAAGTTGTAAAAATGTGTGAGCACTAACTATGAACGAGAGAGAGAGAGTGAGATAAGAGTTGTCCTTGCTTAAGTGAGAGAAATTATTTATCAGTTATTACGGAGACAGAGAATAACTCATGAGAGAGAGAGAGAGAGAGAGAGAGAGAGAGAGAGAGAGAGAGAGAGAGAGAGAGAGAGAGATTGTCTTTACTTGAAATATCAAGTTAAATTATTTATGAATTAACGGAGACAGAGAATAACATGAGAGAGAGAGAGAGAGAGAGAGAGAGAGAGAGAGAGAGAGAGAGAGAGAGAGAGAGAGAAGTTATTCTTACTTTAGATATCAAAAGATGGAAATTCAGTATTAAACTAACTTTTAAATTAAATTACAGTTACTGTAATTTCATTTAAAAGTTAGCTTAATACATTACCCTTAAAAAAAGAAATAAATGGTTAACTTAAGAATATAGGAGAGTGTGAACATTAGCATCCTATTTCTCTCTCCCCAGATTCCACCAATCTATTTTTAGGAGTCTTCTCAACCTCGTTTTTAAAAACTTCTTTTGTAGACGGTACAGGTAAAATTAGATCAATTTAAGATTATCTACTGTACAGTTAAAGACATACAGAGAAACAGTAATATGTAGGTTGCGCTAACTATGAATGAGAGAGAGTGAGAGAGAGAGAGATGACAGTTGTCCTTACTTACGAGAGTGAAATTTTTTTATGAATTATCACAGACACAGAGAGAGAGAGAGAGAGAGAGAGAGAGAGAGTTACTAAAAAATGTTTGACCCCTAATCAGCAACACTTCCCACTCCTTGTCATGTTAAATGACATGTCTGACAGCTTTTCCCTTCGAGTTTCTTACAAAAGATGGGGGAAGAATTAGTCTGTTTGAAATAATACAAATTTCATAATCACATTATTTTTATTATTATTATTATTATTATTATTATTATTATTATTATTATTTTATTAGTAGTAGTATTATTATTATTATTATTATTATTATTATTATTATTATTATTATTATTAATCTTATTAATCTTATTAATATTTGAAAATTAGTACTTATTATTAGGTAAAAAATTTATTTATCATACAAAACAAATAAACTTACCTGTGTACATATACCATAAAAATTCTCTCATCTCAGTGAAAGAGAGAGAGAGAGAGAGAGAGAGAGAGAGAGAGAGAGAGAGAGAGAGAGAGAGAGAGAGAAATTATTACTTTTAACATTTAATGTTATTTAATTTACACAAAAAAGCTTGAAAACTTATAAATTTCATAAAAAATTTAACATAAGCACTTTTGCAGGGTTTCTCAGTGTTCGCTAATGTTCACATGCCTGTGAAAAACTCGTGTATGGCAATTAGTTAGGTTCCAATGAAAAATTTGTGTGTCTGTGAATTCACAAGCAACACGAATCACACAAGTTTGGGGTATTTACTGTATACAGTAAACATATATATATATATATATATATATATATATATATATATATATATATATATATATATATATATATATATATATATATATATATATATATATATATATATATATATATGTACTGATATATCATCACTATAACATGTATATATACATACATACATACATATATATACATATATATATATATATATATATATATATATATATATATATATATATATATATATATATATATATATATTCATCAATGAGGATTAGGACATAAAGACTTGCTAAAAAAGGGTCAATTTACTCCTGATGTTTCGTAATGTCTTCATTACATTTTTGAGGGCTGTACAAAATAAATAACATGATTTACAAAAAAGGCTTTAAATTTAAATTAAAAAATTAAAGTTGCACAATGATTGCAAATTTTAAAAAAATTAGAAGGAACAATTAAAAAGGACAACTAAAAAACAAAACAGAATCTCTCTAAAAAAAAAATGTATACAATACAAAAGGTAAGTAGATCTGGACGAACCTATTCAGTGGCAATATTAAGACTGAAGGGAAAACGAAAGACCCACCAGGAGAGGTACCGTGTGCCGGCAGAGGTTTGGCTGTTCAACAAGGGGACGAGTCTTTTGATCATTAACGATTCTAAAATGGTCAATTCATGGCTGCTGGAAGCTCCCCCCTAAAACTGAAAAGTCCTTATTTTCAATAGAAGTTTTACACATTCTAGAATGATTTCTAATATTAGAAAACTCTGGATTTGTAATTTTACTGCCTGTCCTATAGCTTACTCCATGATGAGAGTTTATGCTTACCTTCAGAAGCCTCCTGGTGGATCCAGTATAAGTTCCTAAATTACATTTAGGACACTTATAGCTATACACACCTGGAGGACATATAAGGGCATAAAAGATCTTTGTACTTAAATAACGACCCGATGGTAAGAGGATTGACAGGTGTCAGGTGGACCTTAATGACTCCAAACTTATTTTGGATCTGTTGTGAAAAGGTTTTTCTAAAAGTATCATAAAATAAAAATGAAAATTTAGCAAAAAATTCAAGTTAGAAACATTATGAATTGTAGGCTTGAGGGAGAAACTTGTCTAGAAGCGTGTTTGCCCTTATATGTCCGGGTGTGTATAAGCTATAGGTGTCCTAAAAATAATTTAGGAACTTATATTGGATCCACCAGGAGGCTTCTGAAGGTATGCATAGACTCTCATCGTGGATTAAGCTATAGGACAGGCAGTAAAAATTACAAATCCAGAGTTTTCTAATATTAGAAATCATTCTAGAATGTGTAAGACTTCTACTGAAAGTAAGGACTTTTCAGTTTTAAGGGCCCCATAGACGATACGACTGGCGGATCAGGTTCCGTTCTAATTCCAGTATCCGGGTTGCCTATAGACGTTTGGATTCACTTCAGTTTGCTGAAACCTGGTAGAGTGAAGACGTGTCAGGTCAGCTCAGTGATGACGCTATAGACTGCACTCTTGCAGCAGAAATTGAAAAACCCCAGCGAAAAAGGAGAACCCGGATTAAACATTGGATGGAGATGTCATGAAAAAGTTCAGTGCACGGGATTTTTTCGCTTCAAACTCCTGCCGATTCTACGGGGCTCACAGAATGGCAGGAACTTACTGGTCAAGGCACATCATAAACACGACTATTATTGCATATTTTTTCTGAAATGCACGTACCGCCGCAGTATGCAACGTCCTGTTTCGTCTTGTTGCTTGTTTGAGTGATTTGTTGAGAGTTTGGGGTCCTTAACCCCAAGTAACTAAAAGTAGCTTAACCCAGTTAGCAACCGTTTGGACAGGGAACCGGGACTGCCACGCGCTGCGGCGCTTGTCTTTTCTTTGTCGGTCCAGAGATCCCATTAGAAACAGATGTGAGTGTTGGGCTCCCAGAGAATTGTGTTAGGATAGCAGCTGTGAGTAGTTCCTATGTGTTTGTAATGAGATTGATTGGGTGAGAATAACTGTTTGGCCGTTTGTATACTGTGGTGGCGTTGTGTTGATTGTAATTAAATTCCAGTGGTTTCTTTGAGCTTGAAGGCAGTCGTGTAAAATACGTGTTTCGTGTTGCAGGTACGAAGTTTGTAAATTCGTTAGTGTGCTTTTTTTTTTTTTGGGCAGGCGGGTGGTGGTGTTTGTGTGTTTGTTGTGTGGCTTTATTTTTGTAAATAAATTGAGAAAACCTGTTTCGTAGATCGTGGGTTGATCGTGCAGTCTATCGGCACAACGAAAATACAGTGACGTCTGTCAAGGAAATTCCTGACTGGAGAAGAGAAATGAATTATCTCACAATCGTTAATTAATGAATTGAAACTTTAACCTGGTGACTGATTTAATTACTCGAGAATGGACGGGCAGACCGACATGGAATCATTATATTTGGTCTCCACTCTTCTGGAAATAAAAAGCACACTTGTGCGAGACAGCCAATATCACTGTACGAGAGGTTGCTAGACACACTTCGCTTCCGCGCCATAAGTCGTTCCTTAGGGTATATAATCCCAGAGACATATAAAGCAATTATTCAAGTTATGCAACACGAGTTTACAGAGGTAAAAAGTAACTATGTAGTAGCCCTTCGTTGGCTGAGTCGGTTGAGCTTCAGGCTGTCACTCGATGGGCCGGAGTTCAATTCCCGCGGCCAGCTGATGAAGAGTTAGAGGAATTTATTTCTGGTGATAGAAATTCATTTCTCGCTATAATGTGGTTCGGATTCCACAATAAGCTGTAGGCCCCGTTGCTGAGTAACCAATTGGTTCTTAGCCACGTAAAATAAGTCTAATCCTTCGGGCCAGCCCTAGGAGAGCTGTTAATCAGCTCAGTGGTCTGGTAAAACTAAGGTATACTTAACTTTTTTGCACACACAGCATCTTGCTTAGTCTAGTGGTATATAGTCTAGTATACAGTAGGTCTATGATCCGTTAAAGCAGAATAGGTGTCGTGAAAAAATTGGATTCGTTTTTTCTCGACAATCCTTCACAACATTCAGGATAAGCGAGGGGGAGTGGTAAGCAGGCGGCAGAGTTCGTGGTTCCCGTTTTCCTGTAAATATGTTTGAGTGTTATTTGTGTCCGGCGAATTGCCTGTGTTAACTGTATCATGAATGTCGGAGAGGCTCTCTTTTAAATGTTTTGAATACATTCTTTAATAAAATAACTTATGTAAAAATTTTGAAACGGAGCCGAGGTGACGACGAGACATGCAGAGGGGTGATATATGTCTTTCTCGAGGGCATATCATTGAGGTAAGCTGAGCATTCTCCAAGTCGTCACTTCCCCAGCTAAATTGTTCATTTTATAGTCAAGAGCCAGTTCCTTTAATATGCTAAATTAATCCCTTCACATTTTTTCCATCCGAGGCTTGATGTAGTTAATATTCAATTAAAGTATAACCTGATTATTTCTAAGTAAGTTTTGTGTAAAATTGTAACTTTTAGAAGCATATTTTTTTTGAGTTGTGTAACTTTTTCAGAGTTGTTTTGTACCCGACCACGTGGTCCTTGTGCGTTAATGTATGTTAATTTTAAATAGTTTATTTTTTTAAATAAAATTTTAAAACCCTGCCTGATCTTGATGGACCTTCGCTTCATTGTTTGCTGATAGTGCCCTTCAGGCCTGATCATCCTAGTCCCATACCATCCGGGACTTAGAACCCTCCCAGTCGTAGGGAAAAATTCGCGACAATAGGCCCTTAAGTAAGAGTATAATTTTCAACAGTTTTGTAAAAAAAAATTTTTAATTTATACAAGGAAAATTGAGATATTATTGAAAATATTATCATAAACTTTTATTTTATGTGCGGAAAGTAACAATGTAATTTAAACAATAATACTAATACACACACACACACATATATGTGTGTGTATTGATACTATTGTTTAAATTACATTACATTGTTACTTTCCGCACATAAAATAAAAGTTTATGATAATAATATTTTCAATAATATCTCAATTTTCCCTGTAAAAATTAAAAATTTTGTTTACAAAAGGGTTGAAAATTGTACTCTTACTTGACTACAGAGAAGTAGGTTTAAGGGCATATTCTGCTTTAACGAATCATAGACCTACTGTATACTAGACTATATACCACTAGACTATGCAAGATGCTGTTGTGCAACATAGTTACTTTTTACCTTTGTAAACTCGTGTTGCATAACTTGAATAATTGCTTTACATGTCTCTGGGATTATATACCCCAAGGAACAACTTGTGGCGAGGAAGCCAATTGTGGCCAGCAACCTCTAGTACAGTGATATTGGTTGTCTCATACAAATGTTTTGTTATTTCTGTAAGAGAGGAGACCATATATAATAATTCCACGTCAGTCTGCTCGTCCATTCTCGAGTAATTAAACCAGTCACCAGGCTAAAGTTTCAATTCATTAAACAAATAAGCGTGAGATCATTCATTTCTTTTTTAACCATGTATACATATATATATATATATATATATATATATATATATATATATATATATATAATATATATATATATATATATATATATATATATATATATATATACATATATAATATATATATATATATATATATATATATATATATATATATATATATATATATATATATATATATATATATATATATATATTGCATGCTTCTCTTGTTATTTTCAAACTAGTTTATCATAAGCCTTATTTCGCTCTCCTATGGCGTTCAATAAACTCCTCCAAGAATTCATGAGCCGACGTAGCTGCCATGTTACCCTTTCAGCGTCTAGTTGAAGCTGAAGTAAATCTTGAGATCACGCCATAAACATGGAGGCTTCAGGCCACCAGAACTAAAAAGTTAAGTATATCAGTTTAACCAGACCACTGAACTGATTAACAGCTTGAAGGATTAGATTTATTTTTACGTGGCTAAGAACCAATTGGTTACCTAAACGGGACCTCAACTTGAGAATCACGCCTATCAAAAACAAATTCCTCTTGTTCCTCAATGGCCGGAGGCTCACAACCAACAGAGTGGTAGTTGAGAACGGAAGCCGCTCACCCAGCGAGGAACTGCCACCAGAACTAAAATGGAAGCCACGAACCTGGCAACGGGAGGTTGCGAGCTGGTTGGAGAGGCTGACGGACTCCGCCCACTGTTGGTCGGAGAACACCATAGACAGTCAGGTTTACTTCCGGTTCAGACGACCGGATCCGGCGATCGTAACTTCTGTGGGGCCTTTTAGGGCGAGCTTCCAGCAGCCATGAATTGACAGTTTTAGAATCGTTAATAATTAAACGACTCGTCCCCTTGTTAAACTGCCAAACCTCTGCAGGTACACTGTACCTCTCCTGGTGGGTCTTTAATCTTCTCCTCAGTCGTACCATTGCCACTGAATAGGTTGGTCCAGATCTACTTACCTTTTGTATTGTATATATATATATATATATTATATATATATATATATATATATATATATATATATATATATATATATATATATATATATATATATATATATATATATATATATATATATATATATATATATATATATATATATATATATATATATATATATATTAGAGAGAGATTCTGTTTTGTTTATTTAAGTTGCCCTTTTTAATTGTTCATTCCAATTTTTGTTAATTTGTAATCATTGTGCAACCTTAATTTTTTAATTTAAATTGTACAGCCCTCGAAAATGTAATGAAGACAATATGGAACGTCAGGAATAGATTGACCCTTTTTAGCAAATCTTTATGTCCTAATCCTCATTGATGTATATCTGGTTGTGGCCACTGCTGTTTGATTTATATATATATATATATATATATATATATATATATATATATATATATATATATATATATATATATATATATGATTATCATCATTTTAACACATACATCTTATATAAATAAAAGAGAATGTTTGTTTGTTTGTATTTGTAATTTTGTGGGCTATAGAATTCCGAACTGCTTTACCGATCTAGGCAAAGTTTGGCACGTGGCCGTCATTTGTCCCAACTTAGATAATAGGGCAGGTTTCAAACCTAAACCTACTTCCCCTTTCCCTTCCCACATCCCCTTTCCCTTTGTAACTTATGTGGCTAGTAAACTCTATGGGTTTATCATAACCTCATTCCATGTACTCGAGACCATAGAAATATATTATTGAAAATGGTTTTCAGTCACTCCAGTGGTACCTGGATAAAAGGGACAGACAGCATGGTAATGTCTGGTTAAAAAGGCCAGTCACCACAGTAATACATGGATAAAAGGGACACACAGCAAATTAATACCTGGATAAAAGAGACAGTTACCACAGTAATAGCTGGATAAAAGGGACAGGCGCCACTGGAAAAAAGGGACAGTCACCACAGTAATATCTGGATAAAAGGTACAGTTACCACAGTGGTACCTGGATAACAGGGACAGCCACCTCAGTAATAAATGGATAAAAGGGACAGTTACCACAGTAATACATGGATAAAAGGAATAGTCACCACAGTAATACCTGGATAAAAGGGACAGCCATCAAAATAATACCTGGATAAGAAGGACAGACAGCACATTACTACCTGGATAAAAGGGACAGTCACTACAGTAATAGCTGGATAAAGGGGATAGACAGCCCAGTAATGCCTAGTTAAAGAGGAAAAACAGCACAGTAATGCCTGGATAAAAGGGACAATCACCATAGTAACCTCTGGATAAAAGGGACAATCACCACAGTAATCTCTGGATAAAAGGGACAGTCATCACAGTAGTAATACCTGGCTAAAAGGGACAGTCACCACATTAATTTCTGGATAAAAGGGACAGTCATCACAGCAATACCTGAATAAAAGGGACAGTCACCAGAATAATACCTGGATAAAATGAACAGTCATCAAAATAATACCTTTATAAAAGGGACAGTCACTAGGGTAATAGCTGGATAAAAGGGATAGACAGCACAGTAATGCCTAGTTACAGGAAACAGATGGCACAGTAATACCTAGATAAAAGCGACAGTTACCAGAATAATACCTGGATAAAATGGACAGTCACCACAGTAATACCTGGATAAAAGGGACAGTCCCCAGAATAATACCTGGATAAAATGGACAGCCACCACAGTAATACCTGGATAAAACAGACAGTCATCACAGTAATACATGGATAAAAGGGACAGTCACCACAGTAATTTCTGGATAAAAGGGACAGTCACCACAGTAATACATGGATAAAAGGGACAGTCGCCACAATAATACCTGGATAAAAAGGACAGTCATCACAGTAATACATGGATAAAAGGGACAGTCACATTAATTTTTGGATAAAAGGGACAGTCATGGCAGTAATACCTGGATAAAATGGACAGTCAAGACAGTAATTTCTGGATGCAAGGGACAGTCACCACACTAATCTCTTGATAAAAGGGACATTCATGACTAATGCCTGGATAAAGGGACAGTCATCATGGTAATACCTGGATAAAAGGGACAGTCACCAGGGTAATTTCTGGATAAAAGGGAAAGTCACAACATTATTTTTTGGATAAATGGGACAGTCATCACAGTAATAACTGGATAAAAGGGACAGTTATCACAGTAATACTTGGATAAAAGGGACAGTCATCACAGTAATACATAGAGAAAAGGGACAGTAACCACAGTAATTTTTTGGATAAAAGGGACAGTCATCACAGTAACACCTGGATAAAAGGGACAGTCACAACATTATTTTTTGGAGAAAAGGGACAGTCATCACAGTAATACCTGGATAAAATGGAGAGTCATCACAATAATACCTGGATAAAAGGGACAGTCACCACAGTAATACCTGGATAAAAGGGAGAGTCATCACAATAATACCTGGATAAAAGGGACAGTCACCACAGTAATTTCTGGATAAAAGGGACAGTCACCACAATAATACCTGGATAAAAGGGACAGTCACCACAGTAATTTCTGGATAAAAGGGACAGTCACCACAATAATACTTGGATAAAAGGGACAGTCATCACAGTAATACCTGGATAAAAGTTACAGTCACCAGATTAATTTCTGGATAAAAGGAACAGTCAATTCAGTAATTTCTGAATAAAAGGAACAGTCATGACAGTAATACTGGATAAAAGGGACAGTCACCATAGTAATTTTTGAATAAAAGGGACAGTCATCACAATAATACGTGGATAAAAGGGACAATCATCACAGTAATACATGGACAAAAGGGACAGTCATCACAGTAATGCATGGACAAAAGGGACAGTCGTCACAGTAATACGTGGATAAAAGGGACAGTCATCACAGTAATACATGGACAAAAGGGACAGTCATCACAGTAATGCATGGACAAAAGGGACAGTCGTCACAGTAATACGTGGATAAAAGGGACAGTCATCACAGTAATACATGGACAAAAGGGACAGTCATCACAGTAATGCATGGACAAAAGGGACAGTCGTCACAGTAATACGTGGATAAAAGGGACAGTCATCACAGTAATACATGGACAAAAGGGACAGTCATCACAGTAATACATGGACAAAAGGGACAGTCATCACAGTAATACGTGGATAAAAGGGACAGTCATCACAGTAATACATGGACAAAAGGGACAGTCATCACAGTAATACATGGATAAAAGGGACAGCCATCACAGTAATACATGCATAAAAGGGACAGTCATCACCTCAATACATGGATAAAAGGGAAACTCATCACAGTAATACCTGGGTAAAAGGGACAGTCACCACAGTAATTTCTGGATAAAATGGAGTCATCACAGTAATACATGGATAAAAGGGACAGTCACCACATTAATTTTTGGATAAAAGGGACAGTCATCGCAGTAAAACCTGGATAAAAGGGACAGTCATCACAGTAATACTTGAATAAAGGGGACAGTCACTACAGTAATTTCTGGAAAAAAGGGACAGTCACCACAGCAATACATGGATAAAAGGGACAGTCACCACAGTAATACCTGGATAAAAGGGAAAGTCACCACAATAATACATGGATAAAAGGGACAGTCACCACAGTAATTTCTGGATAAAAGGGACAGTCACCACAGTAATACCTGGATAAAAGGGAAAGTCACCACAGTAATTTCTGGATAAAATGGAAAGTCACCACAGTAATACATGGATAAAAGGGAAAGTCACCACAGTAATTTCTGGATAAAAGGGAAAGTCACCACAGTAATACATGGATAAAAGGGACAGTCACCACAGTAATTTCTGGAAAAAAGGGACAGTCACCACAGCAATACATGGATAAAAGGGACAGTCACCACAGTAATACCTGGATAAAAGGGAAAGTCACCACAGTAATACATGGATAAAAGGGACAGTCACCACAGTAATTTCTGGATAAAAGGGAAAGTCACCACAGTAATACATGGATAAAAGGGACAGTCACCACAGTAATTTCTGGATAAAAGGGACAGTCACCACAGTAATACATGGATAAAAGGGACAGTCACCACAGTAATTTCTGTATAAAAGGGACAGTCACCACAGTAATTTCTGGATAAAAAGGACAGTCACCACAGTAATACATGGATAAAAGGGAAAGTCACCACAGTAATTTCTGGATAAAAGGGAAAGTCACCACAGTAATACATGGATAAAAGGAAAGTCACCACAGTAATTTCTGGATAAAAGGGAAAGTCACCACAGTAATACATGGATAAAAGGGAAAGTCACCACAGTAATTTCTGGATAAAATGGAAAGTCACCACAGTAATACATGGATAAAAGGGAAAGTCACCACAGTAATTTCTGGATAAAATGGAAAGTCACCACAGTAATACATGGATAAAATGGAAAGTCACCACAGTAATACATGGATAAAAGGGAAAGTCACCACAGTAATTTCTGGATAAAAGGGAAAGTCACCACAGTAATACATGGATAAAAGGGACAGTCACCACAGTAATTTCTGGAAAAAAGGGACAGTCACCACAGCAATACATGGATAAAAGGGACAGTCACCACAGTAATACCTGGATAAAAGGGACAGTCACCACAGCAATACCTGGATATAAGGGAAAGTCACCACAGTAATACATGGATAAAAGGGACAGTCACCACAGTAATACCTGGATAATAGGGAAAGTCACCACAGTAATACATGGATAAAAGGGACAGTCACCACAGTAATTTCTGGATAAAAGGGAAAGTCACCACAGTAATACATGGATAAAAGGGACAGTCACCACAGTAATTTCTGGATAAAAGGGAAAGTCACCACAGTAATACATGGATAAAAGGGACAGTCACCACAGTAATACCTGGATAAAAGGGAAAGTCACCACAGTAATACATGGATAAAAGGGACAGTCACCACAGTAATTTCTGGAAAAAAGGGACAGTCACCACAGCAATACATGGATAAAAGGGGCAGTCACCACAGTAATACCTGGATAAAAGGGAAAGTCACCACAGTAATACATGGATAAAAGGGGCAGTCACCACAGTAATTTCTGGAAAAAAGGGACAGTCACCACAGCAATACATGGATAAAAGGGACAGTCACCACAGTAATTTCTGGATAAAAAGGACAGTCACCACAGTAATTTCTGGATAAAAGGGAAAGTCACCACAGTAATACATGGATAAAAGGGACAGTCACCACAGTAATACCTGGATAAAATGGAAAGTCACCACAGTAATACATGGATAAAAGGGACAGTTATCACAGTAATACCTGGATAAAAGGGAAAGTCACCAAAGTAATACCTGGATAATAGGGACAGTCACCACAGTTATACCTGGATAAAAGGGACAGTCACCACAGTAATACCTGGATAAAAGGGACAGTCACCACAGTAATACCTGGATAAAAGGGACAGTCACCACAGTAATACCTGGATAATTCAATGGTATTCCTTTCCATTGCATTATTAGAATATGCCATCTTTTTTGTTATTACTAACATGAAAAAAAATTAGGAGCAGTATAAAAGACGCTGTATCAAAAAAGAACAGAATCCTTCAAAACAAAAAATTTGCTCTTATGACCATGTGATAATGAGATGAAAGATATCCCCCTTTCTTAAGAGTTCTGGAATTAATGCATCATTTAAGAACAATAAAACAACGAAACATTTACTTATAAGGACCTCTGCCGACAGTCTTGTGAAAACTTTTATTTTGGTCAAACTGGTAAAACTGGGAAAAAACAGAACAACATAAAAAATGTATAAAATATGCATAGATGAACAGTGAAATTGTATATGTCAGTAGGATAATCGTACAATCAATTAGGCAGGGGCAATAATGCCCTGGATAGGAATATCACTGAATGTAGCTATTTAAAAGAAAGTTATGACCATAGCATAAATATCAGTCAAGGCATGTATAAACCTGACCCTATAATCTCAAAAGTGTAAAATTTTTAAATTCCGAGGAAGGCATTACATGTATATGGAAAGAGGATTATCATATTCATAAACATAGTATTGGGACACTAACACTATAGGTGAACCAACGAAGTCAGTCAGAAAGGGAGGCTCCACTCACCTCCCACTGTTAACTTATTTCTGTTTCTCGAAGGAATTTCATCTTTTTTTTTTTTGTCAATGGCAGAGTTTTGAGTTCACGCTTCTTTTGAAAACAGGAAGTTATTACCAGACATGAAGATACTGAATGTTAGCAAAAATTAAACCAAACTTAGATATTAATTCACTCCACTTAACTTTCTCTTTCCTTTAAGTAATAATAACATTAAATCATGTAATTCATAATTTTGGAATGTTTCTTCACATCTTCTACACCTTTTCTTTATTTGTAATGGTCTTTTTTTTTTTTCTTGGGGGGACTTCTTCTTATATTTTACACATTGCCAAAGTTTGTCTTGATAGTAAAGTACGGATGTCCCTTACTGAAACGGATGAAGCCGGGTGGGCTACTGACCCAAAGCTATAATTGTTTTCCTCCTCACCATCCCCTTAGGGAAACGCAGGTTTGACATCGCGTGAGGAAAGAATGTCACATTGTCTTAATTAATATTTTCATATGCTATTTCTCTCAATATTCAGTCACAAAATTGCCCTCAATTATTATTAGATATGTTTTTCATATGAAGTTTTAAAAACCACTCATTATATACCTTCAGTGGTCTCGGGAAAATATCCTGCTTGGTTGACAATAATAAAGTTCAGCCATCGTCTTCAGTGCTTCCATCTCCTAACATCCATAACCTGCTGTGATCGCTCGATGTGCATTTTCCCTTTTTTGCTCCACTTTGTTATCTTCACAATAATAATAATAATAATAATAATAATAATAATAATAATAATAATAGTAATTGAATTAAAAAATCATGTTATCAATACTTCCGTTGTAAAGTCAATGGCCAGTACATTTTCATCTCTAGTATTCTTTTCGTTTAGAGTGTTCCTTCATTTCTGTGTCAAGACCAATGAGGTAGACATGAAAATGAATGTTGGGGAAGTGATGAAAAAGTAAGTATAATTAATTTTAAGACCACTGAGCTGATTAACAGCTCTCCTAATGGCCTGAAGGATTAGACTTATTTTACGTGGCTAAGAACCAATTGGTTACTTAGCAACGGGACCTACAACTTACTGTGGAATCCGAACCACATTATAGCGAGAAATTAATTTCTATCACCAGAAATAAATTCTCTAACTCTTCATCAGCCGGCGGCGGGAATCGAACTCCGTCCCATCGAATGACGGTCTGAAGCTCAACCAACTCGGCCAACAAAGGGCTTGGGGAAGTGATGAAAATGAACACAAGTGGAACATACGTGATAGGGAAAAATGATTAATAGTAATATTCATAAAGAAAGGATTACTCAAAACATTTACTCCAGCACGTGAATTTTGCCGTTGCGAAATCTTTTCGTCCTGCAGCAGAATCACCATCCTTGTGCAGAAAGGTGATAACTGCTCCAAAAGCGTCACCAACTTCTGGTTGTAAACGGAGGATAAGGTGGCGGTCAACGGACGGCAATGATTCTTCATGAAACCTGAAACGAAATAGCCTTTGTTTCGTGGGAAACTTTCTTTATTCAAATTTCAAGGAAACCAAATGAAAACACATCTGGAGAATCGATCTTAGTTCGTGGAAATCATTCTCCATGATTGTGGAGTGATTTAAGTTTAACGAAATACGCCAAAGAAGTAATACAATACATAAGTTTGTGGCGAATAATTAAAATGTAACATTACAGAGATAATTGCTACAGAAAAATTACTCTTCCCTCACACTGGCTACAGAGGTAAAATTTTTATTCGAGAAAATAAAAAACCCTTTTGCTACAGCATCGGTGAATGACGAAACTTGTGGAGGAAACAAGATGTGTTCAAGATGGGAGGTTCAAGGACTGGAGAAATGCTTTTAGTTTTAAAGAGCAAAATGACTCAAGTCATTATTTTTGGTAAGAGGAGAATCTCTTTGCCAGGAATTTCAGTTTTTAAAAATATACTTCTAGACAGTTTAAACAAAGTTGGCATCAGTACGTGATCTATAACGTCAAATGATAATCAAATAAACGCAGTAATTCAGTTTATTCTTTCTTTTATTTTTCGTAGTAATTACTGAATAGCATAAGTTCATTTGAATAACTAAGACCCTACGATAAAAAAAAGAGGAATGCCACAGATAAAGCCACAGCACATTTTAGGCTACATGCTAACAAATGTATGATATCTTGGTGGCATGATACTCTGAAATTAACAAAAAAAAAAAAAAAAAAAACATTCATTTGGTAAAAGATCAGGCAATCTGCACAAAAGGTGTAACGATATCGGCCAATCATAACCTATACAGGAAAAAACTTACTCAAAATGATTACATTGTTAATAGAAGTCGATACACTGAAACCGATATACAACAAACTCCCTGCAAACTTTAGAATAGAAGCTCTACAAGGAAGAATAATATGGAAACAATATGTATCAGACATTTCCACCCATATTCTTACACAAAAGGTAAGCAAAATTCAGGAATATAAAATGGACATTTCGTCAGATCACCAAGATACGTTGTATAAAAAAAATAGAAGTAAGATATTTTACCCACTAGATATAACCGACACGTGAAAAATTTCCAAGTATAAGCAGCAACAAGAACCTGCCTGAATTTTTTCATAAAATAAAAATTTCACTTGAATCAAACCCACTAAAATTTTGAGACAGCAGAAGATGTATATTATAATAGAATGTTTAGTATGGAAGAATTAGATTATGCATTTTCTTCACAGTTCTCTTCTAAGTTTGTTATATGGTAAAGACAATAATGCGACCTAATAGCCCAGAATTATGGAGTGAATATTCTCATGCTGTTTTGTATTCTGCCGGTGGCAACTGGGTGGACTCATTCACCTGATGTAACTGTTAGCTTGCAGTCATTGTTTGCTTTAACACAAAAAGCTTTTTTTTTTTTTTTACGCACTCACAAACGTCCTTTGACCGAGATACATCAATACACATTACACACAAAAATGTGGAAAGAAACGGAAGCGTCATTTATTTTCTGTCGCATAGTAACACCGGACTTACAACACTGTTGACGATGGAACGTTATACCGGAAAGAAGTATATTTAAATTTTGCTAAATCTAAAGCTAAATTACGACGCATCATGTTTTCAATTTCACGATATTTGTGTCATGCGA
This sequence comes from Macrobrachium rosenbergii, assembly GCF_040412425.1. Lineage (NCBI taxonomy): Eukaryota > Metazoa > Arthropoda > Malacostraca > Decapoda > Palaemonidae > Macrobrachium > Macrobrachium rosenbergii. The sequence goes on from NC_089796.1 coordinate 45,152,990, forward strand.
ATAGACGACGCAGTGAAATGGAGATGCATCAAGAGTATGAGTAGAACTGTTGGCATTGAAAAGGGAGGAACTGACAGCTGATTGAATTATTTCTTTGACTTATATATGACGAACTGCGTACTAAAGCGCATCCACTGGGAAGTGTAATCGTTATAAGTGCCATTTTGCATTTTTATATAGTATTTTTTTGTAACAATGAAACCGTTAAATGAGAGTGTTTCGATAATTATAACAATGGTCATACTATACTTGATATATACGAAAATACTCCCCAAGTATTAAGATTAAGGAAAGATTCAGATTTTAGAGATGACAAGCGTGAGGAGCAAAGACGAGACAGGTAACGTGTTGCAGGACTGGTGGTTAGAAAACAATGACATTTATCGTTGTTTCTGGTTATTAGCTTTAATGCAGGTGTATCGACTTGTTCTGGTTATTGAACGAGTGAAAGAGGAGATATTGGCAGAGTGTCTATAAGAAGATATAGAATACCTATAGCGAAGCATTCGGAAGCGTAAACTGTCGCTGAGAGGAAAAGTAAATGTTTTATTTATTTTTCTTTTGCAGGAGAAGGGGCTAAGTGTCTCCCCAAATCAAAATTTTGAAGTAGATCATAATTTTAATCCAAAATAATCGAATACTTTGTTACTGATATTTTTTGGCATTTTTCGGAAGACACCGCTGGATGTTCTTACGAAGTGAAAATGTTACTATGAGATGCTAACTCCATCCCTGATTGGTGGCTGAGAGAGGCCAGGAGGCGTCAGTCTAGACTCTAGAAACTTGCTCCGTACTTTTTCACTGATCAGTTTTAGCTGCCGCGGATGTTGCTGTAACCGTCTCATGTATATTAAAAAAATTATTAAGATATCTTTCGATTGTTTTACTAATGTTTTTGGCAAGAAGCTCCTTTGTTCATTTAAAGCCTTTTATGCTCCTTATCAATGTAGACTACTTTCCTGATTTGGTAAGAAAAATGATTCTTTTGTACTTCAGCATTATTTTTTCATTTTTTAATATATTTCGGTGGAGCAAAATGACAGATTTGATTCTGCTTTCATTTTATGTTTTACGTTAATTGTACGCTCCATAAAGTAAGTATATGATGGGTTTTTTTTTCCTGTGCCACTAGAATTATTATAATTATTCCGAGAAAACCGTTTTGGGAATACATCAGATATCAAGTATTTCATTCATCACGAATAAGATGATGGAGGAATGTGTACGAAATCAACTACATTATGGCGAGCAGGTTCAGTCAGCTTGATGCCTTAAATTGATTACCATTAATTAATAATCAGGTTCGTAGGAACAGACGGGTTCATTTTTGTTTATGTGAAAGACCTGTTTTTAAGTTTCTTTTTAGAAGCACTTTAATCGATAAACGGAAAATATTTTGAAGTTGTTTAAACGATTAGTAAACACCATTAATCACTACAGAAGAAATGAAATCGGACATTGTACAGTATATTAACTATTACTTTTACGAATCGTCAAGAGCTTTTCTTAGACATTTTGTTCATATGCTCGAATAGACTAGAAAGCTCAAGTTTTCATACTTAGCATTTCCTGTTAGTCAGACAGAAGAAGATGATTAATTTTTCAAGAGCTTATTTCCAGCTATTAAGGAAGCTGTTGCAACCAGGCTGGGAGAAATGATCACCAATCAACGTGATCTTAGTGAAAGAAGGAAGCGGTTTAGATCCTTGAAACTTGATTTAATGGATAAGAAATATTTCTCGAGCAACATTCTTTAATCTTAGAAGCGAAAGGTTGACGTGCACGTAATGACAACAGTAAATAAAAAGAAATAATGTTACATATTGTGTTCGCTCGAAATTTGTACTATATTTGTTTCATAAACAAATATATGAGAAAGAACGTGAAGGGCCTTGATTAAAAAGGGAGAGGGAAAGTGGTCTGTCAAGAAAATCTTAACTGGTTCAAGAAGACGGAGAAGAGATTAAATCTGACCTCAATTCATTCCCTGAATTTGTTTATGGTCAGTTACATCTATGAAATGAGGCTTCCACGGAAGGAAATAATCTGTGCATTTATGAATCTTCGGTAGAGTTCCGTTGTTTGTTGTTATCGTTTCTTTACTGTTTACTATATTTTAACATCCTCGATATCTGTTTCACAACTCTTTGTTTTACTCGTTAAATGAGAAGGTATTTTGTTCCACGCTAATGTAATCGCGCTCCTTCGTTGTAACATTGCATATGTATAATGTGGATCCTATTATTCTCTGCTTGACATATGTCCACGTTGATGATATTAAAGCGGTAGACTCAAGAGATCTTTCATTTATCAGTCACTGTTATCTTTCTGGATATTGGCAGGTTTCAGAGGTCTTCACTTTCTAAACAGAATTTCGTAAAATGATGGTGTCCTTAAAGAATCACAAGGAAGTCTCTGGATGTCAACTCGCATCATGACGAAAGCAAGTTTGGCATCGCTGCAAGTTCACCCTCCCGACACCCTCTTTTGACCAAGTACGCTCCAAGTACTGTAGTGAGTTTTGCCTCCCATCCCCTTCCTTTGACACCTGTCAGATTGAGTATATTTGTCCGTACTGTTCCTTGAGTATATGTATGTATATATATATATATATATATATATATATATATATATATATATATATATATATTGTGATTTCTACCACTAGCAATAATGAGCAGCCTACTGTTGCCTCTTTGACACCTGTCAGGTGCGGATTGTAGTCTCAAACGGTTTTACGTTTGTCCATACTGTCTCTGTACCTTATAGGTTGTGGTGTCTACTGCTATGCATCAGTCCTTCGTTAATGTCTTGGAAATAAGGTCGAAACCAGTCAGGATCTACGCCCTGTATTTTATTCCCACCCCCTGTGGTGATGTGTTACATATATATATATATATATATATATATATATATATATATATATATATATATATATATATACATGTATATATACATATATATATGTGTGTATATGTATATATATATGCGTGTGTGTGTGCATATGAGTGTTTATAATAACACGAACATATAATTATGATTACATTAGCACGTGTTTGTTTATCACGCATCACCACAGGTGATGTGATATATATATATATATATATATATATATATATATATATATATATATATATATATATATATATATATATATATATATAGAGAGAGAGAGAGAGAGAGAGAGAGAGAGAGAGAGAGAGAGAGAGAGAGAGAGAGAGAGTCTAAGATATTTCTTTGGTGAATTTGCTGTAAGGATGACATCAAGAAGACTTATTCGCAACCACTCAAAAAGAAAGAAAGAAAAAATCAGAAGGCAACATTTCCTGTATTTCTGATGTCGACATCCGACCGAAGAGGTCAGCTCCTCGTGAAGAGACCACAGGAACGGATTAGAATCAGACGGCAGAAACCGACGCAGCTGGTGGCCGCAGGGCATTGCAAAGAGCCTTTATAGTGCTGCTTATAATGCGTCCTGCAATGCACACTTTGCTCCACTGTGCTCTGCTGGGGGTACCCCATCTTGGATCGAGCCTTTGCTCGACTCCTACAGTAAGCTTGTTGGTATATTTAACTTTTGCCATAATGATGCAAGCTTAATTTAAGTATAAAATGTGGAAAATAAAGGCTGTATTTCAGAGACCAAACTGTCTCTCTCCTCAGGTAGAGGAGAGAGACAGCTTGGTCTCTGAAATATACCTTTTATTTTCCACATTTTGGCGTTTCTATGGGCTCCTCCCTATATATATATATATATATATATATATATATATATATATATATATATATATGTGTGTGTGTGTGTGTGTGTGTGTCTGTGTGTGTGTACATATATGTATATATATACATATATGAAATGTTGTGACTTATACACGCTTGACTTTTTTATGTTAACAAATATTAAGGCACAAATTATCGAGTAATATTCAGTTCATTAAACCTTAGGGATAACTTGTACCCAAAAGGAAGTATAATTCGTAAGTACTTCGTCCTGTTGATCAAAGTCACTGTCGTTCTTTCTAAACCAGGCAATGGCTCGAATCCTGTCGGGGACGAAGCTCTTATCAATTATAGTTCCCCTTGGGTAGAAGTTAATTCCATGGTATGGTGAAGTGGATATCAAACGCTATATGTGGATTATATACACATACACACACACACACACACACATATATATATATATATATATATATATATATATATATATATATATATATATATATATATATATATATATATGGCGCAGCGTTGTTTTTACACTGGGACACGAAAGTCAACCGCACAAAAAAGTGGGTTGCTTGTTCCTAAATCTGTCGTTGGTATCTGACCAAAGCAGCCTTTTGGTTTTTATGAGGATCTGCGCGTTACGAACAATCATCGTGAATTAGAAAGTAGTTGGTGTGCTATGGTACTGTTCCTTGTATCATAAAAGGGAGTATGTTCGGTTTCGGTTTATGAAAAGCTTAAATGTATGATACGAAAGTTATAGATAGCTGGAGATTTTGTTATCAAACAACTGCCAAGTGGTATTCACAAGAAAGATGATGATCATGATACCAATAAACTGAAGATGTACATCAGTATTATCACCCAGTTTATTACTGTCACCTAAAAACAAGTTTCAAATTTCTGTGAGTTCCTGAAGAAAAGTCACAGCAGAGAAAGAACGTTGTATTGCAATAGCGCTGCATTACAAACTTTAAGAAAGAAAAGCCAAGGATTTCTTAAAACCAATTTCAAAAGAGAAGTCAAAAATGTCTTGGTATAAATATTGCTTCATAGTGTATAGAAGAACTGATTTAGTTATTCGGATGAACCTTTACTTCATGAGATGACAAAGAGAAGAAGTGTTGGACAGGCCGATTCCTCTTCTTTCTCTTTCTTTGTGAACTTGGCAGTAGGCTAATGAGAAAATGAACTCATTTTGTTTTAGGGTCAATGTAACCCAGTTTGCAACTTCGATGAATATGAAACTTTTTATGATGAAAAATGAAGTAACTATGTACGATTCATCAATAACTGCATCATTTAATTATTCCTATTCAATGCTTTTTTCATCCGAGGAAAAAGTTTCCTTTCTCTATTGCAGCCATTCCAAATTCTACAAATGCTATTAGAAACAATGAGGATACTTCGATAACACGAAGTTAATTAACTGTTGCATAAATCTGCAGGAGTACAAAATTAATTTGTAACAACTTGTTTTTTTCAGCGAGGAAAGCGTTCGTTCTAAAAAGATCGCTTTGATATTTAAAACGCCGAATCATCGTATTAGCAGAACCCTCAGGTAGTGTTTGTGGCAAAGCTTGTCTTACCTTCGTCAAGGGTGTTATGTTCTTGGCTGGGTTTTCAGTTTGTCCATTAGCAGACATATGTAAAAATAGGCTCTGGACGTTTTCCTGGGTCAGTACAGATCCAGGTGTTGCCGTTTCTTCCCCGTCCTTTAAATCCTACGTCTGTCAAGGAAGGCCTTTTTCCTTTGGAAGACTCATATCCATTCTTAAACTCTCTCCGTATTTACGCGTTTAACTTTCTGACGTCACTCTTTTCTATCGTTTATGCCTGCTTCTCTGCAAATGTACTATAAAATTCGCAATATTAGATATGCCTCTTATATTTCAATACGTTTTTCTAATTAATATTTTGGAGTTTTTGTACAAATGTCTTTTTTTTACGTAATCTTTTTACATTTTTCTGATTACTTTCCGTATTACTATGCTTTTTAAATCCATTTTTGTTTTCGAAGCATATGAAATGATTCTTTATTTCACACAAAGCCTATGTTTACCATAACTACGATTAAATATTTTCAAGTGGAGGAATTTTCTTTCAAAAGTAGAAATTTATCAAAGTAACTTTTATGAAGAAAATCGACCGAACTGGTCTAAATGTATCACAGGTGGATCAAGTGGCGACTCTTTCAAGAGGGTCTCCCCTAAGAGAATTATCCTCAATTTCTTCGTGGCTTAAGCTGCTTAACCGTCTCTAGAATGATCTGATATAGGTTTTTGGGGAAACTGGTGCCGCCCGTCAAGACATATTCCACGTTTTCCCTTAAGGTTTCTCTTATATTGTCTTTCATCTAATCATGTGATATAGATTCGACAGAGTACGTGCACAGCCGTGATTAAGTTGGGCAAATTTAAAGAGTTAATGCGAACAAAGCTTCTCTTTTCTCGTGATTCCTTGCTAAAGAGAAGAGACATCTGGTGCTTTTCCCACATCACCAAGTGAAATTGAAAGGATCCTTTCCGTCTAAGTCATGTAAAGCTTTTTTTTTATTTTTCCTGGGGCTGGGTTTTACTTTGTTCGTGTTAGCTTGGGTCATCTGAGGCAAGTCTTGATATATTAAGCAGAAAAATTAACTAAGGTTATTAAGAAAGTATTAAGTTTAAATTTGAAAAAGGCGGAACAAAAATTCTTCTCACTATTAAGAGTTTATTATCATCTTTCCCTCGGAATCTTAATTAAGCGAAACGAAATACTCAAAGAAATTTGCTGCAAATCAGTTGTTAACGAGTGCAGCCGTCCACATTCGCTCAACTGATCGGTTTGCTATACGAACGGTTTCTGCAATACACAAAGAATAATCCCTCGGGATAATATTAGGGATTAGGGTCATTGAAAACTGTTGGACTTTGCTTTATTGTTATTCAGGCATCAACGATGTCTATAGACGTCGTATAGAGAGATCAGAATTCTATAGAAGTTGTGTAAAGAGATCAAAGCAGACACAAAACGAAAAAGGGTTTACGTAAACAAAGGAATAATGACTCAAGTGTTCTGAACTTAACTTCGATTGATTTCGAAAGGGAGAAATAAATGTTGCCCGGTCACATGTGGGACACGTCGGCTGGTTACTTAGAGACCGACGACTTCCATTAGACGACGAGGGACCCGATGCTTTCAATGAATGTTTTGGATGCTTGATTGTTAATTCTCCTCACATGTTTATAGCAGCACAGAACAGAAATATATTCAGTAAGAGTTCTGAGGTCATCATAGATTAGATGACTTATAGTCATGTCATAAAGTGTGTTTTGTGACGTTGTACGAAAATAATTGTTTTGCCCTCATTTTTCAACATGAAAAGAGAACAGACAGCAAGGAGCATCACTCAATTTCTCCCTAACCGCGCGCCGTAAACAGCAACATTGATTTCGTAACAAACTGATTTTGTAGTCAACTTTTAGGAAAAAATTACCTATTTAAACAAACACTGTTTTGAAATAACGCTCCCATAAATTAATGCACGGATACGTTTCTAGTATAGAAGATTCTATTATTCTTGGATCCGAATGCCATCTGGAAGTGTCTGAGTCAGTAGGTGACCTCTTGGAATTTTATGAGAGAATGTGAAGTAGAGGGATTTTTTTTTTTTTAACATATCGCGTGTGTCCCTTGCGGCCTGTTCCTCATCTTATGTGTTGGATGCACTGCCATCTGGATGTTTAATGTAAAGGGCGTGGCGAAGGTCTTAGAGCACGGTTGCTTTATGTACTGCCTCTTACCGTGCATGACTGATCGGTCTCCCGAGGTCAGCCTCAATAAAGTTCATGCAAGGTGCTTCTTAGGAGCTTTCATTTCCGCTGAAAAGTCTGTTACTTGTTGCTTGGCTAATTAAAAACAATCCTGTCTGTCTTTTAGAGCCGATGGTAAACTGTCAAATAATTTGGAACTGATAAACAACTTTTTTTTTAGTCAGGAAAGAGTTGTTCAGAACTGTGTCCATTAGAATATTCCTGTTTCGCTTTTGTATGACCGTCTCCAATAAAACGTTAACAGTATGCCAATGTTTCTCAGAGCCTGCATACGACGTGGTGCTGTATTTTTAAATAAAGAATCGTTAAGGTTATGAATGATTTCCAATACATTCAATATACTAAATATTTTACTGAAGACGCATATGAAAACCCAAGATAGAGATGTTGTGATGGCGACAGTTCTCAGAATCTTAATGCTGACAGGCCAAACATGTTTACCTTCTGCTGATTATTTGACAATTTGCCCTTAAACGCTTAGAAGCACAGATCTTGAGAAACGTCATTCGAGACGAATGGACGAGTGTCAAAATCTCTGCGTGAAATGTCAAAATTAAGAAACGAGCTGTTAAAAATAATAGAGCATCAGTTCACTTTTAATCACAGAATTCAAACAGATCACTATCGACTTGAACAGAGTTCAGATGTTATTAAGCGGAGAATGTTACATTTTTCTTTAATTGCAGCCTTTAAATGCTTACAGCGGAGGGTTGCTTCGTATGAAATAATATGTGAAAGAATACCATAGTTACGTCTTTATCCAGCCATAACTTGAGTAATATGTTTGGGAGTAGGTTATGACCTTATTGGAATTTTTTGGATACCATGACTGGTATTTTCATACAGCAACGTATTTTACCTTATGACTATTGCTATTGTGGTGTGCACTTACAACCCAGCTGAAACTGGGAACCAGTGACTCCTGGGGTGCAGAAAAATACACGGAGCAAATGCATATGTATATATATACATATATATATATATATGTGTATATATACATATATATATGTATACATATATATGTGTGTGTGTGTGTGTGTGTGTGTGTGTGTCAAAGTTAGAGATGGATGCTAAAAGTAGATGAAGCTGTAAAAGTAAAGTACATTTCAAGTTAAAACAGACTTGGGCATAAGAATTACATAAAATATATATAATAAGAGTAAGAAGCAAAATCTGAAATAAGAGATTACAAAGAACACGGCATACCGATTAGGCTAGAAGAGGAAGACTGAATGACATGCAGGGCTTGCTGAGAGTTCCAACGAAAACTCTCGAGGGGTACAGACAGAAGAGTTGGTGTGTTCAGTGGGGGAACCAACTGACTGATGAACAGTGATTCAAGGGCAGGCAGTTGATGGCCATTTGTGTCTAAAAGAACCAGTAGTCACTGGATTGTAAAATCATTAATCGATATCTACCTACTGTTGATCCTAAACTGATACCCAGCGATTCAGTGACTGGCTATTGGGTGTTTATTTTGTTATAAACAGACACTTTATCCTTTAATGAACTCTGGCGCGGTTTATCTGTTTAATTGGCCCAGATGCGACCCGGGGAGGTACTCGGGCTCCACCCGGAGGTTGTTGAAGGTGAGAATAGACTCATTGTGGGTGAGTTGCCGGAACAACCATCAAACCCTAAATTTTTATGTATTAGAGATCAGGCCAGAAAATGTAAATATGAAATCAAATAAAAAAAATGCAAAATTAATGGCAAGGCTCCAAAAGGCCACCAAAAGTCCATCCCTGAATCGCTGTCCATCAAACATAACTAACAGGAATGCCGTAGATGAGATAATGATGCGAGGGAGCTAGAGATGTCTTGGACATGCCCTACGTAAAGCCCGTGGGAGAATAGTACGTGATAACGTCAGCTGAGCTCCAGTGGCCACCAGAAGAGTTGGAAGACCCAGACACACTTGAAGAAGAACCATGAAAAGGGTAAAGGGGCTGGCGATGAGTGGAGATTTGTGGAAGACAAGACATATATAAATATATACTGTATCTATGCTTTATATATATGTTCATTATATATATGTAAGTATGTGTGTGTATAAGTACATGCATATGTCACAGTGGTCCATTAATTTCTCTGTTTCACACACGTAAACACACACAAACTCACAAACATACACATTCTCATACTTCAAGAAATTCCTCAGTTTGAGACTGTGTTTGAGGGTATATAGGATTACTTGTCTTGAACATAATTAACTGTCAGTGTAGCTGCCCCTTTGCTTTCTGTTTACTGCTTGGCTTCCACATACTATATATATATATATATATATATATATATATATATATATATATATATATATATATATATATATATTACTTACTTTTACCAGATTAACATGTAATTATATTGACCACTGTGCCTTTAACTACCCGATTTCTTCATACTTTTTGGAAGCGCTTGTCATTAAAAAGCCTTAGATCCAAATGAAGAAATTCTGACCACCGGGCAGTCGATCCCGTATCTGTACTATCAATTTGTGGTAACAAATCATACCAAGGCGTCAGAATTTCTTCATTTGCATCATCATTAGGATCTCAGCCTTTCTTGTGACAAGCGTATTAAATCTTCTTAGCCTAATGAGGAATCACTGATAAACTTGCATATTTGTTGAACATTTAATGTCACTTGACTATACGGGAAGTACAAGTGAAGTTCTGGTCAGTTTTTACACATCGCCGGTTACCTGAATATTGGCGTTTCTTCCTCTAAACAAACGCCTCCCAAACTTACTACTTCACACAGTTACTTAAAGTAATGATTCTCGCATTCTAAGAACACAACATCCCAGTTCTCCTTGGAAATGAACATAATCATTACTAAAGCAAAGCATACAAATCAAACAAACACATCACTCTTGGTGAAAAGGATTGCCCAAAATAGCACATGTAATAGCACTAAAATAAAGTCAAACCTTGACAAACACGAGGTCACACATTAATTCAAATAATGACAATGAAATAAAGTACATTAAGTCATATTCTTTCAAATAATGGGGTTTCACTTTTTCTCTCTGTGTTCGCTTATTACAACGTGATGGTACATTATTGTCATACATTTGAGGGTTATCAACAAGACTAGGTTTTGCTCGGTAGATGTCAGGAGACAGCAATTTAAAAAAAGATGAATTTCTAGTTACTTTCTTCCCGTTATATTCATTATATTGCTCTTTGACACTACAGTATGAGGATCAGGTAAAAATGAAGGTTGAAGCTTACCCTTAACACTGTTTTTAACTAAAACTTTATCTCCTACATTAATATCTCTATGACACATCCTTTTCATTTTTTCATAATCTTTCTTCATTTTCATCTTTCCACTAGCATCAGCCTTCTCAGTGTTAAAATCATCATCTACATTTACTGGTTCTGGTAAGGATGTTCTAAAACTTGTTTTAAACATTACAGATCTTGGAGCCCTCTTTGTTGTGCTATGAGGTGTGGCTCTGTAGTTCTTAAGAAATGCACTCAAATTACTTTTCCAATTCATATTTTGACACTGAGGGGTCCTGACAGTCTTGAAAATGGTTTGCATAAACCTTTCTATCTCTCCATTGGCTTGCGGCCATAATGGCGTTATTTTCCTATGATGAAAACCTTGTTCCTCACTAAAATTTTTATAGTCAGAACCTTGAAAAGGAGGACCATCGTCACTTTTCAACACCTTGGGAACCCCAAAAGTACTAAAAATTCTCTCTAATGCTGGTAACACTGTGGTTGATGCCGTAGACTTTACCACTTCAACAACTGGATACCTACTATACAGTAATCATCAATAACTACACGTAAATATTCCCGTGATGGGTGAATTGGCCCACAGAAATCAACAGAAATTTCTTCCCACACTCCATCTGGAAGTACTGAGGGAAACAAATTCCCTCTCTTGTCCTCATGTGTGTATGCCTGACATGGGAGACAATTCTTAATTCTCAGCTGTACCTTATCATCTATCTCTGGGAACCAAACCTTCTCTCTTAATAGCTGCTTGGTTTTAACAATGCCTTGGTGTCCTACATGAGCAAGATCTATCACCTTCTCTTCTAATGTACAAGGAATGACAATCCTTGAACCCCTTAAAACTATACCATGACCCATACATAGAGAAAGCTCTTGCCTAATCCTGTAAAACATTGTGAACCTCCTATCATTCTCTTTCTTTCTCATAACATCCCATTTGTTAGTCTTAATAGCTTCTATGACCTTCTCTAAAGTCTTATCTAATTCGGTTTCCATTTCAATTTTCTCTAAACTTAAGGATTTTGGTACTGCTTTTGTCATAATGTAATTCACAAACTCCTCGGTTTCTGCTTCCTTGTGTAAGGAGGGCTGTGAAACTGGATGCCTAGACTTATAACCAGCTGGATTGCTTTTCCTTGGCTTGTAAATTACTGAAGTCATATGGCATTAATCTTAAATTCCACCTTTCTAACCTTGCTGTTAATTTTGCTGTTGGACTATTGAAAATTTTTGCTAAGGCCTGGTTATCAGTAATTACTTTAAAAGATTTTCCGTACTGTTTTTCTTCTTCGTTTTAACGTGCTTTTAAGATTTTCCGGTACAAGTACATCGTAAATAACGTGTACATGTATTACCGAAATCTTTCGATAGAATATACTATAGCTAAAGCTTCACGCTCAGCTTGCGAGTACTGCTGCTCTACCTCTGAAAAGGATTTACTGACATAATTAATAATCTTTGTTTCCCAATTTGAGTCTTCCTGCACTAGTAGAGTACCAATTCCTACAGTGTTTGCATCCACAATAAGAGAAATCTCTTTTTCGGGGTCAAAATATGCCATGACCTCGGAACCCGTTAACCTATTCTTAATTTCCTCAAAACTTTGCTCTTGGGCAGCTTCCCACTTCCACTGAACATCCTGTCTAGTTAAATCTCTTAAAGGCTTTGAAACCGTATTCAAATCAAGTATAAACATAGAGCAACAATTAGACATTCCTAGAAAACTCCTAACTTCACTAGCATTATTAGGTCTTGGGGCATTCTTCATTGCCTGTACTTTCTTAGGATCAGGAGACACATCTTTATCAGAGAAAATATAACCAAAATAATTCAAATTACTCATTAAATCTACATTTATCTCTATTGAGAGTTAAATTTCTATTTTGCAACATCTCCATAACCTTCTTAAGAATACAATCATGCTCTGCTTGTGTTTTAGCATATATAAGAATATCATCTGCAATGTTAGTTGCACCCTTTAATATCAGATAACAGTTCCCTAATTACATTCTGGATTATTTCTGCTGCTGAGGATATACCAAAAGTAAGTCTTTTATGCCTTCTAAGACCAACATGAGGAGAAAATGTGGTAATATACCTTGAATCCTCATGCAACTCAAGTTGATGATACCCTTGATTTAAGTCAAGTTTAGAAAATACCTTTGCATTGTTAAGGTCAGCCATTATCCCATCCAATGTTGGAGTGAGATGCCTCTCTCTTTTGATAACCTTGTTAGCTTGTCTCATGTCTACACATATTCTTATATCTTGCAAATCTGAACCTTTGGGTACTGTAACTATAAGAGAAACCCTCAGAGTTGGTCCTTCTACCTTTTCAATTATGTCATTTGCCTCCAACTCCTCAAGTTTCTTTTCTACCTGTTGGCGAATCTGGAAAGGGATACGTCTATGTGGCTGAGCAACAGGCTCTATAGTCTCATCAATGTGAAGCCTAATCTTATAACCCTTCAACTTACCTATGCCTTCAAAGACATTTTTTAAACTCTGACACAATACCACTGGTAGAATCAACTGTGTTTATGAACTTTAAAATTCCCAATTCAACAGGAGCCTTGTAATCTAAAACAGACAAGTAAGAGTTTGTACCTTCCACAACATAAATTGTCCTTTTTACATTATTACCATTAGCAGATATCTGGCAATCAAATTCTCCCACTAATGAAAGAGGTACGACACTTTCAAAGGGATATATTTTAGCCTTGCTTTTACGTAACTTAACCTTATTTTTCAATTTATTATAATCGGCAGATACTAAAATGGTAACTGTTGCACCAGAGTCAGTACAAACTTCCATAGGCACATTATTAATGTTAACATACACCGTAGGTCTCTCAATATTACTTTTCCTACAAATAGCCTGGTTAACATAAAATACATGACTTTCTTCATCATTACCACCTTCCCTGGTAAAATTATACTCATGTTCATCAATACTTTTAGCAGTTTTCCTTTTTGAACACAACCTAGTAAAATGACCTTCCTTACCACGTGTGCTGCAATGCTTGCTTATTGCAGGACATGGTTTCCTTGTGTGTGGGTACTGAAATCCGCATCTCCAGCACCTTACATTTACAGGCCTTTGAGTGAAATCCTGTTTAGGCCTTAATGCTGAATTCCCCTTTTGCTTCTGTTGTCTTGTTCCATCTGATCCATACTGTGAATTTATACAAGATCCTTGCTTTCCACTCGGTGAACGTCTTTCTCTGTAATGTGCACGTGATGAATTTCCTTCATATCACACGGCTGTCCTTTGATTGCTTGAGGTTTGTTTTAGGCTTAGGCCTATGTGTTGCTCTTCTGGCCAGATTAACTTCTTTGGCATCCTTATTTTCAATTTTCCTTGCTTGAAATTCTGACTGCTCTTCAGCTTGGAGAAATTTTATCATCTCTGAAAGTGTCATTTCCTTCTTCAAAATCATCCTACGTGCTGCTTCCGATGTACCATGTTTCATTATTTGTATAAGAATCTCATTGTCTTTATCCCAAACATGCAACTTCTGGCTAATTCCTGCAGTCTTGAAACATAGGCTTGAATTCCTCCATTAGGCTGTTGCACACACTGGCAAAATTTATGAATTTCATAAAACCTATTAACCTGAGGTTTAAAATATTCTTCAACTGAACTTGTAACAGTTTCCACATCGTCTTCCCCCTCTTTTTGTGCATCTATGAACCCTTTGTAATTCTCTGCTATTTCTTTCCCCGCAAGTAAATGCAGTAGGGCTTTTTGCCTCTTCTAATCTTTAATGTGTTTGGGCTACTACAACACTCGAAAAATCTGTTGTCCTGTCCTGCCATCTGTTGGCCACATTGCCATCCTCACTGTGAACTCTAAATGGCTCAATATACCTAGCAAAATCTGCCATGCTGGGTTAGGCTAGGCTATACTTGACGAATAGGCTAGGCTATCACACTAGGGTCTTATCCCTTGCTCTAGATCAACATTAGGCCCTAATAATGTCTTGTTCCTCTCGTACTCCCACGAGAATATAAAGCTATCCTAAGCTATAACAGCCACAAACATGTTATGACATTAAGGAAACGAATATCATGCATAGCCTAGGCCAGCCTACCTAAAAACAACTGCCAGATGAGC
>NC_089796.1:45170398-45182898 GCF_040412425.1 Macrobrachium rosenbergii
ATATATATATATATATATATATATATATATGTGTGTGTGTGTGTGTGTGTTATATAAATTTATATGTATTTAAATTTGCATATATATATATATATATATATATATATATATATATATATATATATATATATATATATATATATATATATATCTACCTATATCTATCTATCTATCTATCTATCTATCTATCTATCTATCTATCTATATATATATATATATATATATATATATATATATATATATATATATATATATATATATATTACTTGGGCCTAGGTTTAGTGAATTAAATATTAAACAATATATGTGCTTCATATTTGTGATATTTACGTAAAGAATGTGTGTGTGTGTGTGTGTGTGTGTGTGTGTGTGAGAGAGAGAGAGAGAGAGAGATTACAAATAACTTGAGCAACATGATGTGAGCGAGCAAGTTCTGATAAAGGTAAATGTTATTCAGCTTCTGAAAAGCATTTCATATATATATATATATATATATATATATATATATATATATATATATATATATATATATATATATATATATATATGTGTGTGTGTGTGTGTGTGTGTGTGTGTGTGTGTGTGTGTGTGTGTGTGGAAGGGTTCAACCAACGTATTAAACGTTTTTCATCGTTTAACATTCAATGCAGAGAAAATTATTATGACATTCCTTGGAACGAGACCTCTTTTTGTCATTCGGTCACCTTTAAAAAGGAGTAAAGTTGTGTAAATGGATGTATCTTTATTACATACTTATGCGGCTTCGATAAGAGTGAAATATTCATCTTGAAAATTTCCATAGTCCCGAGTTCCTCGCAAAGTTGGTGTCAACCCCCTCCTCTCTCTCTCTCTCTCTCTCTCTCTCTCTCTCTCTCTCTCTCTCTCTCTCTCTCTCTCTCTCTCTCTTTCCGTCCCTCTCTTTCCTTGCCGCTGCATCGTACCTGCAATGTTATGACTGCGTCAACTCCACGCCTGCAATATGATTCTAATGTAATCAGCCTGTACTCCACGCCAGCCGCCAAGGCAAGTTGCCAGAAACACTTTTCGGTGACACGCTATTAACACCTACACTAAATGAGTCAGCCTCTGTTATGTTTATAATTTTCTGACACAAGAAATGACCGAGTTTGTAACATTAGTGAGAACTTCTCAAATGGGTTAATATTTATTTTTAACTATGGTATTTTGGGACAAATTGGACAATGTTACAGGTTAACATCTCAAGTAATTTCATACAAATCCCGTTACTAGTATCATAGAGAACAATAAATCGTTAGGTAGACTAAGGCCTATGAAAATCAGAAGTAATAATTGAGTGATATACGTGCGTGGTAAGATACTGAAACATATATATATATATATATATATATATATATATATATATATATATATATATATATATATATATATATATATATATGGAACAATAATCATTATAATATCTCCTTGAAATTGCGAGTTGACCATATCATTTTGAATATAAAGATAACATGTTATGTCTATCTAGAAATAATGAGAAAAGTCGGCAAGAAAGCAAAAGACAGAGGAATGAATGAGTGCAGTGAGAGGAGAGAGTGTCACTGAAAGATGGAATGGCCGACGCCAGGCAATAGGTGAGAGAAGATGCCATAGCCAGTGAAAGAGTTTGAAAGTAATGCAAAGGAGGGTTAATTACAAATGAAAGTTGGAATGTTGGTGTGTTGAATGTTGATGTTGATGTTGCCATTTTGTCTTTAATTCAGAAGCAAATGTTTCAGATGGCGGGAAAATGTGTGAACTGAGTGTCGCACGAACTGGAATGTCATAAGTGATCGTTGGGCGTTTTTTTATGCAAGTAATAATATTGTCGTTGCTAAATGTGTGTGAAGGGAGAAAGACTAATAAATCAAACTGTTGACAACGTATATGTATGAGCATTTTGAGAACTGAATGAATATATATATATATATATATATATATATATATATATATATATATATATATATATATATATATATATATATATATATATTTATTGTGGAAATGAATATATATATATATATATATATATATATATATATATATATATATATATATATATATAAATATATATATATATATATATATATATATATATATATATATATATATATATATATATATATATATATATATATATTTCCATATATTCTCAAATATATATATACATGTGATGCAGGTCTTGAGTTCATTGGCACAATGAGGGAGAAAGTTGGCATCTTACCATGCTTCCACATACAGCAATATCATTCAGTCAATCAATTATACAGGCAAATGTAAGAGAACATCTCAAGACACTGACAAGAATGTATTTTCAATTAATTCAAGGTTGTAGAGGGCTGCTAGGGTCCTGATACATACAGCAATGGGTGATACTTGAGAAAACACTTTATATCAATTACTTTACAAGGGGACAAAACACAAGCAGAAAGTGAGTCTGCACTACTGAAGGGGGACTGACGGGATATGTGAATTACTTCTATGGGTGAGAGGGCCTTCTTGGCACTCGATGCAGGAAGATTCTACAAGAAAACACCCGTTTTAGCAGGCACCATGGGAGCATACAATCGAGGCAGAGTCAGTTCACAGCATCAGGTCTGATCTGCAATGATACAGTCAAGAGGTTACCTGATGAATGGATTTGGCACTGAGGAGGTTCTGCTGAAGACAGGGGATTCCTCTCTCATAAATGTTCACAAAAGATACTCAAATAAAAGCACAACAATAACACTTCATCAATGCAAAATAATACTCAACAAACGGGTCACTAATATCACTCCAGATATGGAAAAGCAAGATATGATGAAAATTAGAAATAGAAGAAGGAAAGGTGACCTGCAATCTCAATGTCTCACATTACCTTGTCCTCAAAGACGTCTCTGTGGGCTACTGACGACAGACTATGGCACTTGCGGTGAGGGGGGAGGCAAAGTTATGACGGGAGGATGCTAGGTCAATAGGTAAAGGGGGCTGAAGGAGGGAGGCTGTCTGCCTCTCACCTGGTTCTCTCGGAATCTCGAGTCAGTCTCTCTCGGGCATGGTCAGCTGCTCCCTTTTGTGGGGCCTGACCCATGGGTCAAAGATGCATGATGGGAGTTGGGGCCATGCAGTAACCATGTGGCGTCGCACCTCAATTTCTGGCACCAAGCCCTGGAAGGTATGGTCTGCCCTTGCATCAACTTTCTCCAAGCTAATGGTGTCCTCTGGCTATGCTGGTGGCTATTAATCTACTAATCCCACCACCAGGGTCCTGTGAGAGAGGAAAAGAAGAGAGAGAGAGAGAGAGAGAGAGAGAGAGAGAGAGAGAGAGAGAGAGAGAGAGAGCAAGAATCACTGTTTCCAAGAAAAAGAGGATTAAGATCTGAGAGGAGGGTGGTGGTATTATACGAGGAATAGGGGGAACTCCAAATCTGGAGGATCTAGTTGACCTGACAAACAAACTGTCAGTGCTCTTTGGGTGTTTGTTTTATTCTAATTTGAGGCGAGTAGGCTGGCTTTGTATGAGATATGCAGGTGCAATCATGCCGTCTGCATAATCTTGTAGCAATATATATACACTGTATATATATATATATATATATATTGAAAAGGATCATATAGATGAATAGATGGCATATTTTGAACTGTGATAGGTTGAATGTGAGTATGAGATATAAACTGAATGGTATGTTATACAGGCGATGTTGATAACATCTCCTTGCTTGGTGGAGGTAAAGTGCATTTTAAATTATGGGAGATTAATGTGACTGTGTCTCCTTTTGTTAAACAGTGGAATTTTTTCTGCAACAAAAACTGTAACATCAGTACCATTAACAGTCTTCAAATTGTGTAATCATGGAAACTATAATACTAGACTGAACACCAAAGGACTTGTGTTCAGAGTGAAAAGATCTTGTCGTAAATGCAATGCAAAACTTTAGACAAATATATCCTTGTTGTTTTCAAATGTTAATTAGATACCTTTATTTGGTCCTGTGTCACATTCTCTTCAGAATTTCAGTTAGTTGGAAGCATCTTGAAAAATTGTGAAGACTTCACTGATCTGTTGCCCTTGATCCAACACTGATCGTCGACAGACTCACCCAGCAATGAATCACATGACTGTAATAGTGTGACTTCCACACCCACAATACTTTTTCGCTTGTGTTCGTTGTAATCTTTGACATCTGCTGAGGCGGGATTTAATACTTCTTGCAATAATTTCTGCATTTTTGCTTTCCATCTTTTGCCATGCATAGACCTCTTGTATAGGAGCCTGGTAAGCAAGTTGATATGATGGTCATTCAACTCACAAGAATACATGATCATGATGAATAATAATAGTATCTTTGATATAGTCTATGACGTTTGGAAATATGGCACGAAACGCAAGAACAAATTTCAAGGTATGCCTCAGCATCTGTGAAAATGAGACCTCGACAGATTTTGCTGCATAGTGTAGCCACAGTAAGAGGTTCATGATGAAGGTTCAACCAGAAGAGAGGCTGCTTTCAGCCTTGGTCAATATGTGGTCTGGAGCATCTTCCATTTCCTTCTGTATCGACCTGGTGTAGATATTTTGGCGAGGGGTTAAGTAATGCAGAGACATTACAGGTATTTCATATCATTTTCAACTTGACTTCTGGCTGAATTTTTTTCTAGATCAGTGAGATTTCTGATATTCAAGGAAAGTAGATTTTGGGTCTTTGATATCAGACAATAATATAACATATTCCCTAATTGAGAATTGGTGATTAGATCACTTATATAACGTAATCTTAATTTTAATAACCACTTTGATAAACTGAAACACTTTAATTACTGATAAGTCACCTAATGAAAGCCGTATATTGTATGATGCAGAATGTAGTACAGAACCCAGCAAACTATTTCATTGTCGTGTTTGATTATTATTAATTGCTTTCAATTTCTTCATTCAGTTTTATCTTTCAATCCTTTTATTCACCGGTTTTGATGAAACAGCGTCATGCTTTATTTATATTTCCTTGTCATTCGCTGAAAGTTCTTGTAAAATGTTACACAAGCCAAGCAGAGGGCAGAACCGCAATGTGCTATCAGTGATGTTTGGCTTTAAACCCTTTTTTAGGAATGGATTGGCTTGTCATGAGAAACTGGCATCATTGGCTCAGCCGTTTCCATAAATAAAATTGATTTTTATGAGAGTCCATTTGTTAAAAGTACTGGCACGTGCTCTTCAGTGTAACTGTACCTTAAAGTTGCTTGGTACAAAGAGCCACGTGTACAAAGAACGCCACGTCACAACAGATAGAAACTGAGTTTGCATCATTTCTCTTGACTGTACCTTGACGCCATGTTGACATTTGAGATGATCGTCACTCGACTTCCCTCGGCACCTCCGGGGTGACCGAATGTCCCGTCTCTCTCTCTCTCTCTCTCTCTCTCTCTCTCTCTCTCTCTCTCTCTCTCTCTCTCAGCCACACAGGAAAAGGCAACTGCTGACCACCCCACCATCGACATCGACACTACAGTATTTCCACTTTGAACTGCCGTGTCTTGTCTTTCTCAACTTTTCGTTGCATCGCATTTATTATTATTATTATTATTATTATTATTATTATTATTATTATTATTATTATTCATAATAACTAATTCGAATAGGATAGTCAAACGTGAAACGGTGGAAATGAGTAGAAGAAAAGACACGAATAACAATAGTTAACGAAAAATGGCTGCTTTTGCATTTTATGCAATTGCGTGTTTGTTGATTTGTTTAGTATTTGTTTGAAGCTGTACTGTACTTTATTCATTGACTTACAACCTCGTAATTTAATTAGCGCGTTCTATTAGAGCACATTTTCATTTTGAATCATCATCATCATCATCATCATCGTCGTCGTCGTCATCAATAGCCGTTTTAAGGACAGAAATAATATTTATATTCAAGGTAATGTTCTATTTGATGCGTGGAATAAAGCAATAGATGAAGATTACGTCGATTCGAAGGAAGAATGCATTGCATTCTGATTATCACTTTTGTGGCGTGAAGTGCGTGACAGTGTCATTTATAACGTCTATTGATCATTACGTGTTGCCATTCTTTACTTTGTGTCATATCTTGAACACTATGGTCACGGACCATTGCTACAGTGCAATCTAAATGTATTCCATATTCATTGCTTATTCATTGCATATTTATTGGTTTTAACGAAGACTCATGGAATCCTTCAATAGTGTCGCTCAAGGTTACGTAGCCTAGTTCAGAAATAAGTATATACATCGTAATAATGACGTATGGGCTCGTATATCTTGTTCCCGTGCTCTCTGTCGCTTAATTATGGAAATCTCACACGGATATTGTTTATTTTATAAATTATCCAAATAACTCCTCATAGAGAGAGAGAGAGAGAGAGAGAGAGAGAGAGAGAGAGAGAGAGATAAGGTCACATTAGTATCAAATAAACTGAGCCCAAAGAGACAGCAATGAATTCCTTTAACTTTGCCCTGTCGGGATGCTTCCGAAAGGGCGATTAATATTTGGTACATAAGGGATTAAGTAAGGCATCTCATTCTCCAGTTTTCAGTCGTAGTATTTCCAAAAGCAAATCCTGAAAGAATCGGAGTTCCAAAAAGTCCCTTCAAATTTGTCTAGCACGCACTCATAACTATATACGTGTCTTCTCTTGGTTTAAATTTATTGGAAAAAGAGACAGACTCCCTTTACAAATCCCCCTGGCCAGAGATTTGGCTTGTATTCTTTTAGTTCCTTACGGTGCGCAAAACGAGCAGAAAGTCTGTTCGACTTTGTTCAAGGGATTGTTATCAAGAAGTGGTTTTTTTCACAAGACGTGATCAAAAAAGGAAACCGAGAAATCGTAAGGTTGCCACATTGATTCGTTGTGTATTCGAAAACAACGATGAAGGAATAACTGTTTTTAATGAGAGAGAGAGAGAGAGAGAGAGAGAGAGAGAGAGAGAGAGAGAGAGAGAGAGAGAGAGAGAGAGAGAGAGCAGGGAAAGGGGTCAAGAGAGCGAACGTCAACAAATAAACCAAAATCGGAAAAAGACTTAATGTAGAATAATGGCAATAATTTATATGTAATGTTACAGTAATCTTTAGCTTTAAATGAACAGACACGTCAATTTTTTTAGTTTATGAAATAACAAGTAATGATAAAAATTCATTGCCGAATGGCGTGCAATTATATGGAGTTTGCAACCGTCGTTTTTGCAAGTAGTTTCAAAACACTTGGCATAACTGAGGAGGCGGAACCATTAGTCACCGAAATATATTTGGCTTTTTGAATAAGCACGCCCACGGAGGCTCTTATCAGCGTTAACTCTCCAGATGCTCTTATCGGTAACCTGCTGCGTGCATTTGTCTTCTGGTGGTCTGTGAGTCGTGAGTACGGAAGCCCTAGTCTAGAACACTGAAAAATAACAAGACATAATTCAGGCTACGAAATGAAATGCAAGCATAAATAGGCATACACACTTTTTTACTCACAAAATAAAGCCGTTCTTTTTATAAAGGAAGGCTTCAAAGGAAAACAAGATAATGGTCACTGCCACTTGTAGCCCTTAACTGCCTAATTGAGGATGAAATCCTTGTGAAAAACTGTCCACATCTTTAGTCTCTTTGTATAGATCACAAAGGCTCCTCAGCAGTGTGCCAAGTCTTTCACCTCACACGACGACAGCCCCCACATCTTTTGCTGACATATAGACTTTCCTCTCCTGAGTATGAGACCTTCCCCTCCAATGCGTCTTGTATACCATCTATCTAACCCTTTCTACGTTTTCCTCGCCTAATTTCCAACACTTCCCAGCTATACACTCTTGCACCCGCCTATCGTTTTCCAGTTCTCTCCAGGCGACTGAACCATCTCAAAATACTCCAGGCCATCGTTTCACCTACACTGACTCTCTTTTTCCCTGTTATCAGTATTTACACAGTTATTATCAATTAGGTTCTTCTCACTCCGCGTGTCTTACACAAACATTTCATCACGAATGTCAAAACATTTTTTCAATTACGTTCAACATCTAAATTTCACTTCTGCAGAGAAATGGCTCAACAAACCCTTCATAAAATGCAACTTTTTCCCAAATCTTTATTTTGTACACACTGCTATTTTTCTGTTTTTTAACTCAGTTCTTCTGTTACTCTATCATTATCCGTTACCATTGCTCCGAAGTACCTATGCAGATCAATTACTGTACATCCATTCTTACATTTATTTACATTAACATTAACTGCTCCATCTTCAGGCTTTTCCTTTCCGTTTAATCTGGTTCACATTTAGTTTCAATTTCCCGCCCCCCACTCCCCCTTTGCAATCACCTTTAAACTCTTTCACTAGTTTCTGCTCTTCTTCTTTACAACAGCATTCTAGATTCCCTTTACGAATCAGTATCTTCTCCCAAAGCTTTGGACCTTCATCTCAAAATTTTCTCTGATCTCTTGAGTCACTCCTGACATAAAGTTATTCAACCCTACCAGTCTCCCTCCTGTCTACATAATATTACAGCGCATCCTTCACTGAGTCTATAAGAGCCCTTTATCACTTTCAGAAATGATGACTTTCCACAGTCTACTCCAAACGCCCGCAGCATCATCCACAGCATGTACGTACGTTAATGTCACAGCTTTCCTTCACCCAGACATTCCTTTCACAACGTGGACAACAGATCAATACACTTCCATTATCATGTCATTACATATCACTGTAACACAGACATCCGGTCATATATATATATATATATATATATATATATATATATATATATATATATATATATATATATATGTGTGTGTGTGTGTGTGTGTGTGTGTGTGTGTGTGTGTGTGTGTGTGTATATATATATATATATGAGTATATATGTGTATATATATATATATATATATATATATATATATATATATATATATTTATAATCTACTGGTCACTTTTTACCAGATGCATGTGCAATTATAATAATATCCACAATACCCCAATACCTTCTCGAATTCTTCACACTTTTTGGATTATGCTTGTCACTACAAAACCTGATATCCACGTGCAAGAATATGAAGTAACTCCGATGTCCAAGTCAGGATTCGAACCTCATATATATAATTTATATATATATATATATATATATATATATATATATATATATATATATATATATATTCATGTATATACAGTATATATATACATGTATATATACATATATATATATATGTATATATACATATATATATATACGCATATATACAGTATATGTATCTATGTATATATACATGAGTATATACTTATACATTCATTTATTCAAATATTAAGCTACAAATGGCCCATTAATATCGAATTCATTGACCTTGGGATCAATCTACACGCAAAGAGAATTATATGAGAGAAGTTCTGTCCAGGACAGGAGGAATTATCGAACATAATTCTCGGTGTGTAAGCTATTCCCGGATAAAGTGAACTCGATATTAATAAATTATTACTGGTTAATATTTGGAAGGAAAAGAGTGCCACGTGTAAATACAAATGGCAGACTGACTACATACATACTGTATATAAATTATATATATATATATATATATATATATATATATATATATATATATATATATATATATATATATATATATATATATATATTATATGTATATATTTACTGTATATATATAATACATACATACACGCACACACACATATATGTGTGTGTGTGTACGTGTGTGTGTGCGTGCAGCGTGCGTGTGTCTGTATGTATGTATGTACGTATGTATGTATGTATTTATCTATCCTGTGAACTTTCATAATCGCTGGCATATGCTGCATGGAACATATTATCCGACACAACGACTGTTGTCAGTTGTTTGTCAGATATACAACTGATATCGAAGCGAATATCTTTCTGGCAACATTGCAGGAAGCTTCCAATCAATAGTCGTCAAGTTTATGGTAACTAGTATCTTCACAACAGATTTAAAAACAAAGAAAATATGGCAGTCCTCTTTGTCAGGAAATATTTGAATTACGTAAAGTATGAGTGGATGAAATTTATCTAAAATAGCAAACAAACAAATGGAATGGCCTTAGTTTCTGTCTCGGGTTTTTTTTTTTCTTCCAGCTTTTTAAGGTTAGTGGGTCAGTCACTTCAACTTGCCTATCCCTTGCCTACAATGTACAGTATGAGAATGTTAGAGAAAGCCAGTCTGCGGACTAGGGCAACATTACGAGCTAATCTCTCTCTCTCTCTCTCTCTCTCTCTCTCTCTCTCTCTCTCTCTCTCTCTCTCTCCGTTGAAGCTATTACTGTGACCTACATATTAAGTTCTCTCTCTCTCTCTCTCTCTCTCTCTCTCTCTCTCTCTCTCTCTCTCTCTCTCTGAAGGTTATTTGTTTGGGCCAACTTTTTACTCTCTCTCTCTTAAAGGATATCTCTTACTTGCGGCCTACTTACGGGTAAAGGTCTCTGTCTCTCTCAAAGAGATGAGTTCTCACATTGGGGTCTGTTTATGGTCTGCTCTCTCTTACTCTCCATCTCTCACTCCCTTTTATAGATATCTCGCACTGCTAATCATTCATGAGCTAATTTTCTCCCTCTTTTACAAACAGTCTTGTTTTAGACACACTTCCGTCTTGAGGCTATATTTGGGCTTCAAATACAATCCTTTACATTAGCGGACTGTTTCTTTGGGCGAATGATGGCATTGTTTTTATTAACATGTTCAGTAAAGCCCTATGGGCTTTTTTTTGTGTAAATGAATTTTGATATATACACAGGGACTCGGCAATCAACCTGGCATGTCTGCTTTGGAATCATGTCGATTTGTAATTGTCTTCATTAACGCACTAGACCTACTTCCAAGATGCGTTTCCACTATAGCCAGTGTAAGTCTCAGTCAGTTTATTGGTTCCTAATAGCTGTTTCTTTTGGAAGGACATCTCCGTGAATCTGCACATTCCAAGAATTTTAGCAGGAAAAAAGCTATCTGGCTAAAGTCTCGTATCTTCTGGGGCAGTAATGCTTCTGCACTGGATATCAGGTTGTCAGAAATGAATGCTGAGCTTCACACAGTGAAGCTAAGTAAATTTCAGATTCAGGCGTTATTTGATATTTCAGTTCACTAGACACTGGAAGCCAACTAAGCTCGTTTGGAATTCCCCTCCCTGACACCATTCACCTGAACTACTTTCCCCCAGTTATCATCTCGCCCGAGGCCAGTGAAAAAATAATCTTACACAAAGCAAACAGCGGATGACAGATCATCCGGACGCGTTTTCCAATTAAGTTTTCCAAAATGTCTTGGGAATTTTCCCCTTCGTTCAAAACATTTTATTGTTTCACTAATTTGTCAAAGAATTCCTACAAATAAGCGACAATCATGTAATTTGTTTTATTAGAATTTTGATGCTTATTGATAGTTGATGAAGAAAGGGTCGATATATATTTATGTGTATGTATGTATGTATGTGTATATATATATAAATTATATATATATATATATATATATATATATAAATTATATATATATATATATATATATATATATAAATTATATATATATATATATATATATATATATATATATATATATATATATATATATATATATATATATATATATATATATATGTTGCAATGAAGAGATACCCTTCCCAAGTCAACTCGCCCTCCAGTAAAACATAACTTTTACTTCTTTAAGAGAATTTACATTAAAATTGAATTGTTTTATTCTTTGCAAAGAAGTACAGTAACTTTTACTCACACTGCTGACTGACAATGAGGTCATGGAAAACATTGCCCCTTCTTAAATCTCTTATTATTGTTCCCCGGATACTCTGTTAATCCTTTCTCTTGACCCCGTGACTGCCCCGAAAACCTCTCTTCCTGTTGTGAAGCTGTTTGGAGACCAACTCCTTGCTGCAGGCACCAGATGAACTGGTGATGGGATTTACCCAGAGAAAGTTTTTGGAAGGCCTCATAGCAACCAACTGCCATGCACTTTAACATGAGGTTGACAGGAAAACCATGAGGTCACAGGATTACGCCAAAAACATATGTGCGCTCCCAAAGAAAATGGAATGCTGAGGGCATGGGAAGATAATCAAGCGAGGTCTTAAAAGGAACAGCACCACCTGAACTAAGGCAGAGACATTCTGGCAACAGATACAGCAACATATTCCCCTTGACCTTTGCCCCATCAGGGTCATATCCCAAACATGCGGCTTTTTTCTTAGCCCAAGTATTCTTCAAGTGCTAAGACCCTTCCTTAACCCCCACATCTGGCAAAACGGTGAGGACCCATGCTCCAGCATAAGGTAATATGCTCGGATTTGAGGTTTTTCAACAGTCACGAATTCTTTTACCTTTTACTGATTTACTTTTCAATTTCCAAGTGCAATTTTCCTCATAGACCTGACCTTCATTTTGCAGTGCATTAATTTAATTTGTAAGTGTTTACCAGTGTTTAAATCACAGCTTTTTGTAGCCTTCTGCACACAGCTCGATTTTTCTTTTGCTTGCTCT
>NC_089796.1:45187898-45235398 GCF_040412425.1 Macrobrachium rosenbergii
AGCAGTAGCACACGAGTCTGGACATATGGGAATCAGGAAGACTGTTGAGAAGATTATGAAGCATTTTTTCTGTCCTGGACTTCACAACGATGTAAGCAGGTTTTGTCGAGTGTCACACCTGCCAAGTAGCTTGGAAAACCGAATGAAACCATTCAGAAAGCCCCCCGACAACCCGTAGAAGTTAGAGGAGAACCCTTTAGCGAGGTGATTGTAAATGTGGTAGGGCCTCTTCAGTAAAATGAAGAAAGGAAATGAATACTTGTTAACCTAAATGTGTCCTGTGACACGTTGTCCTGAGACAATTCCTGTTAGAAGTATAAGTGCTAAGGTAATCGCTGAGAAGTTGATGGATTTTTTCTCGAAGTTTGGGATACCAGAAATTGTGCAAAGTGATAGAGGAACAAAATTTACTTCTTAATTGTTCCAGCATGTGATGAACTTGTTAGGAGGTGAAACAACAGTTATCAACTGCTCATCATCCAGAGAGTCAGAGAATGGAATACTTGTTTACCCTTAATGTTGTTTGAAGTTAGGAGTGCTTATCAAGGAAGCATGTGATGTTCACCTAATGAGATGATTTTTGATCGAGGTCCATTGAAGATTCTTGCAGAGAATTGGGAAGAAAATCAAGAGGAAATCCAAGGAGAATATGTGAAGAACTTGAGGAAAAGGTTAAGAGAAATTAGAAAATTCTCTTTAGAAAATCTGCAAGTAAGTCAAGAGAAAACGAAAAGAAGATATGATGCTAAAACTAAACTAAGAAGTTTTAATGTAGGTCAGTAAGTTCTAGTGTTCTTACCAGTGAAAAGATTTACCCTTACCAATAAATTTCAAGGCCCTTACAAGATAACAGAGAAGTTAAGTGATTGAACTTATGTGATTGAAGCACGAGGAAGAAGGAAACGACAGAGGAAGATGCATGTACATCTTTTGAAACCTTACCTCTCTGAGACTAAAACTGAAACAGTTTCAGTAACACAGACAACCTCACCCACAGAGGACGATGATGGCTACGAATTGGGAGCTGAAAGCAAGATAAACACTCCCTCAATATTGCAAAATTTGGAGGATAAACTAAAACATCTGAGTGTTGAGCAAAGTGGTGAACTAAGTGAAGTGATTCCAAATTTGCCAGAAAATTTTGCAGGTGTACCTATGCCTACCGATCTGACAAAGCATGAGATAAAGATCAGAGAAGATGAAAAACCTTTTAAATAACGAAATTTGATTAAGTAACAAAAAAGAAAATTGTCTAAAGAATGTAATGAAGAAATAAGACAATCTTTTACTTGTGGTGACTTTAACTGACGGATAAATAACAATAAATACAGAAGAGTAAAATACTGGAAAAATACATTAGACATTTTTTCTATAGAAAAAAGGAACTTTAAGAGATGAAAATTTGTAAATGGGAAATTTTTTTGTTTTATGTAAAAGCGTTTTGCCCTGACTCTATAAATATAAAAACCTACCTTCGTTTAATGCTGGGAATTAAACTACATGAAAATATAATACGCATTTTTCTCCCAGAAGCCCCGCCAGGAAAACTTAGGTCTAAGAAGACTGTGAAAGAGGAAGTCTTCAGATTCACAAATAATAGGAAAACATCGTAATGCTGATCCGTTTCTTTTGTTAAACATTAAAGCGCAGGAAAGATTTCGTGAAGATGGATTTTTCCTAAAAGTGAAAAGCATGAGTTTAGAAAAACAGACTTACATCGACAGAAAGAAAATGGCTTGTGCAAACCGAGTTCTAACAGTAAGAGAGACGCGCAATCTTTAGGATTTTATAGGACAAAATCGATCTTGTCACTTCTATAGAAAACAGTTGAGATCAGTAGCGCACCATCAGTCAATATCTTGAAAAATACAATAGATTAAGAATACGACCACATCTCTCCACAGACACAGTATTCTCATAAGTGAAATATCACATCATGAAAGACACATGCAGTGATAAGTATGTATTATTAATATTACTGTTCCTAAGTAAAGCTTTTGATCAAGTACTACACAATGTTTTGATGCACTGAAATGGTTTATGAATTACTTTAACTCATAGAACTCCTAAGGTGCATATCGAAAATTGCATATTGATCAATAACTTTGTCAAGATGAGTGTCACAAAGCAGCGTTCTGTGGCCCACGCTAATGAGGTTTTACATTATTGGAAGTTTTTGCGAAAAAAATGAACATTACTTAGGAGTTGGATGGACAGCAAAATACGAAACCTAAAAAGTTTGCTATCAAAAGGTGAAAATAAGCGGACGTGCAAGGAGTTGAATTATCTTGACATGACAAATGAGATACTAAATGTAATGGAAATTTTGACATTATCGGCTCAGAAATGCTGCTTGTACAATGAACTGTTTTTATGGGTACGTTAGAAATGTCTACGTGTATCTACGTAGTTGCAAAAGCTTACCACTGAAAGTCTCTATGATAGTCTAACAAATTATTTACTGAGGTAGGAGTTCGATTCCCCGGCCGGCTGATGAAGAGTTAGAGGAATTTATTTCTGGTGATAGAAATACATTTCTCGCTATAATGTGGTTCGGATTCCACAATAAGCTGTAGGTCCCGTTGCTAAGTAACCAACTGGTTCTTAGCCACGTAAAATAAGTCTAATCCTTCAGGCCAGCCCTAGGAGAGCTGTTAATCAGCTCAGTGGTCTGGTAAAACTAAGGTATACTTAACTTTTTTAGTGACAAGGTTTAATGAATTAGGCGATTATAGTAATAAGGAGCAAATCCAGCTATGATACGAACACGAGATTCTTGGTTGCCTACGGAGGCAAGAATTGAATATGAAATATGAAGCCGAAATTGCCAAGAAACCTTCTTGAGTAAAAGTGCAACTACACGTTGGCATATAGATGACTAGAGATTAATGAAGTCACTTAACCGAGATGCAACAAAGATATTGAGAAACAGGCTTTTGGGTAATCGCCATCCATACTAATCAGTAAGTTGGCCCCCTGAAAGAAAAATGACAAAGAAGAACTAGGTTATTAAGTAAAATTTTAGATTCAGATAAAAAGGGACCGAATGATGGCCGTTAGGACGACAGAAATAGCCATTTGGATAGCAGTCAACGGCAGCTGTCGACGACGCCGCCGTAATTGACTAGTATTTTCATTTTTGCCAACATCATTTTGCTGTCCAACATATCTTATAACACAGATCTGCATTCCCTCTGTCTTTATCAAATCGAGATTGATGGAGGTTATTTATCTATCACCAAGGCTTGTAACGCTCAGAGCAGAGGAAAATCACGGGCCATATACAGCGTGCCATTATTACGGGGAGCGAACTCTTGAGAAGTTTATGGGCACCGGGCTGTGAAATGAGTGGTCAATAGTCGCCTCATTTTCTCATTGGTTTCTGTCATGGCTATGCATTAGATGAATCATGTAAAGCAGGGCCTCATGGTCTGGGGTGCTATTTGTAAGGAAAATTCCATAAAGCGGTTCCATGACCGTGATGTGAGGTTTGTGTGTTAAATTTATCATTCAAGTGAAACGTATATCATGTTGTCCATCGAATATGCTGCTTCTCGTTGTTTATCTCTGCATAGTCAGAGTGTGGCATTGGCATGATTAAGGTGAGGTCATTTCATTTCGAACGATGAAAAGGAACAGAGTGAATCTTGTAAATATTATTACCAGGTTTCTCTTTCTTTCACTTTACACATACAGCAGTCATTTGCAACTTCATTTACGTATATGATAACGTGAATTTCATCACTTGGTGCATTATGCATAGCAAATCCTCAATACTGCAAATCTTTTTAGAGACAAGATGACATCGACTATATCGTTACGAGTAGGTGTCCACTCTAAATATTTCAGTGATGCAACAAAATTGTACCGACGCACTTCGGAATGCCATAACTACTGGTTTTGACCCGAAGGACGTTTGCGGAGTCAGTTTCATGGAGATTTCGCTCGCGCAGTACTTCATCGGCAATGGTTTGATAACAGACACCCAAGGACTCCAGCTTACTTCAGGGGATTACTAACATAATCTTGTCTTGAAAATTCCGGACATACACTGGATACATTGCGGGCAGCTGGGCACTGAGAAGCACTTATTTCACTTCGACACTTCAAAAATACGCACATATGTATATATAAGCACAATATGTGTATATATATATATATATATATATATATATATATATATATATATATATATATATATATATATACATATATATACACACACACTTATGTTGCTGCTTGATAGCAACCTCAGACTCAAAGTCATCAGTTACCTATCAGGAATTAGATTAACACCTATAGTTTTCATTGCTATATGATATCTGCAGAGTCATACGAAGTGTTTTAAGAATTTGCCTGGGACTTACGATACCCAAGCTTCTTCCTATTGATTTTCGGCCTAATGCAGCCGCTGCTTTTCTGCTAGGCATTAAAACACGCACCTTCATTTCAGGTGTCTGTGTGTGTGAGTGTGTGCAAAGAAGTGGCCTGCCATGCCTAATGTTTCCTTAACAATGTTGAAGTTCATTATTCAAAGTCTTTGATTACTCTATGTCCTTATGTATAGTTTTATTTTCCCTATACATTCAGTGTCCTTGCCACGTTTCATACTGCATCGAAGTCTTAGGGTATGTAATCAACGAACTTATCAGTTGATGTCTTCAGTAATAATAATAATAATAATAATAATAATAATAATAATAATAATAATAATAATAATAATAATAATAATAATGATAATAATAATACAGGTAATGAACAATTAGATTTTTAAAGAATACTTTTGTCATTTTGAAACATTTTTGGATTATTCAAATTTTCCATAATTTGAGAGGCTTTTTTATGTTATCATTATTAGTGTTTTAATGATTGACTGATTTGCTATGATTATCATGGCCATGCCACAAGCCTTGACATGAGTAGGCCATCGTGCACTCACTTCAACCTGCCGCTTTATCTGTAAACTGCTAATGTAAGTAAAAGCAGACCTGAACTAACAGCAGCAGTGCCAAAAGGAGCGAATCTGATAAAGAATCCCTAAGATGAGATAGTCTCATGAGATCTGCTTTTTCCCGACATTTTCATCCCCGGGTTCTTCCGAGCCTTGCCAAATAAAGAAAACAAAAGGGGAGGGGGTGGGGGAGGCCACGGGAGACCTGACATAGAATGTGTTTTAGAAAAAGAATGACAAAGGAGAGGTTGAAAAGATTTGATTTCTATCATTAGGCTTCGCTTTCGGAATCTCCCAGGGCCTCTGTATTTCCGTTGTTGCTTCTGAAGTCTGTTTTGTGATCGAGGTTTAAGAAACATTTGTTGTTTAGCTGTTTTAGATGTTTATCATGTAGGATATTCTTCTCATAGTTGTTACTTTCTCCCAATCTCTCTTATTTGATCCACGGGTGGAAAAGTTCTAAAGCATTCAAAAAGAACTCTGATATTTTTTTCCTTCTCTCTTTTTATTGGTAACGTGAAGGAGGTTGTTGTCTTAGCTCGGTTCGTCCGTCTGGCTGTTATTCATCACGAAGTGCTTCAATCCTCTTGCGCATGGAGAGACAACATATTTCACGAATCTTCGTTTCATCTCCTGTGACCAAAATCTCTCTCTCTCTCTCTCTCTCTCTCTCTCTCTCTCTCTCTCTCTCTCTCTCTCTCTCTCTATCTTCTAGTGCATGATGTTGTGCGATTAGGCCTTTGAAACCCAGAAAGCAATGTCCAGTATCTACGTGAAGGAAATCAGTATTGCAAATGCAAGATACTAAGCAAATAGATTGTTCGTGGTTTGTGGGCGTTTTTGTATGAGGTCAAGATTTTACAATACTGAATACCACTGAAGATGAAACTGACTCATTGGTTTATATGCGGTGAGAATTTCACTGAAGACAATATTTTCACATTGAATCTTGAATCTTTATAGTGTTTTATTGTGACGGTCAGTGTTTTATCAATAAATCTTGAATGTTCTGAATATATTCCTGCCGTTGAGTTCTCTGGAATAATGTAAAAATATGTCCCAGTTTATGACATCTGGATATTTTATCAAATATGAGCAAAGACGATGTGACAGAACTTTTAAGAACTGACTATGTCTTGAACATGGCAGGTGTTGACAAGAAACGACGCCATCGCGTCGGTAAGAAAAGCAAAGAGAAGATAATTATGAGCACTGTCAAATATTCCAGTCTACAATGAAATATGAAAAGAGAATTTGTTATGACGCTTTGTCCTTTCCAGTATGATCCAGGTCACCGCCAGTTCTTTATAGTGCAAATCGTGACATCATTTGGGCGTAGCTACTTTGTCAGATTAATTTCCCGTTATTGTCAGTGCTTGACCTTTGACCCCTGTATTTTTGTAGCTCCACTGCAAAGACAGTTAACAAACAGACAAAGAAATGGGCTTCGTAAGAAGTTACCTTAGAAATCCTATTAGGAGTCAGCTCCTTGACGTCAGAGGTGCCTATGTATTATCTCTAATTGGTTACTTGAGACTTGAATTTATAAAACACACAGTCATACAGGCAAGAAAGCATCAGAGAGAGAGAGAGAGATAACGTATCTTCCTCAAGGTCAACCATGGCTGATAATCAGAAAGATCTTCAGTCATTTGTAAACACATGGCCCATTGGCTAGGTCATGGTTTTTTGTATATAGTAATTGCTGGTGAGAGATGAAGTTCACTCAGTGTGTAATGACTATCAATTTAACACATGGTCCAATCTAGATGCAATAAAACTCACGTAAAGAGTTTCCTATGTCTTATATTTTATGGTGGATGTCGTCGATCTTATAAAAAGAGGTTGACCATTAGTTGTTATTCCTCATATTTTTGCATAACAAGTTTAAGAGAAAAAAAAGCCGATAAATGGAAGAGACTGCTACAGACGAACTTCTCTTGTCGCGAGCAAACACAGCCTCAAGTTAATCTTTCATCTACGATTGCTGCTTCTGTACAGTATTTCGATCAAGAGTCGCGCTCAAGAAATGCCATTACCTCCTTGCTCAAATAATATTACTGACACTGATTTGTAATAACAGTAATTACTGTGGGGAAAACGACCGCATAATTTCTAAATGACTCAATAATAATAGTGAAATGGCCAAATGAGAATCAGTTTGATCCTGATTATTCCTTTCTGCATTTGAGTGCCTTCTGTGATGGGTGGAATGGGTCGGGTCTTCCCTGCCAGTGCTATTCGAGATGGAATGCTCACGACCAAACCAACGATTGACAAACTGCTGTTCAACAAGGCAGTATTGATCTGAAGTGGCGTTTGTTTCAATGTGTCTAAAGCAGTATTCTTGTATAGTACTATACTGTAAGCGAATACTATTTTTGCTTTCTTTATTCGGCTTGAACGGATCATCTTCAATCTTAACATGGGATAGAAATGTTTAGAGGCCTTTGCTTTTTTCCTCATCAAAAGTTATTGGTCTGTGGATAATAAATATATAATATATATGACAAGTTAAAGAAAACGGAGGTTTCCTTTTTTCCACAACTGACATAATTTTCCTACATAAAATAGCATTTATATATACTTTCATTTGCTAAAGTATTGATAAGATGGTATAATGTTTTCATATAGAAATTTTTACACAAAAATAGAGTGACACACCCCGCCCTTTGCCTCCGACGAAAAAAGGAACGAAGTGATATATCACAGCTGACAAGAAGTCGGCACGTCGCAAGGAGCCATACTGGATCTGCTCCAGTCTTTCTCCTTTCTCCTGTACTTCCTTTTCAAAACATTCCACGAACCTTTTTCCTCATCCCTCATCTGTCTCTTTTTTTAAATAATAAGGAATAGTATCTTGATACCTTCAGGCAACCCATGAAACCATTTTTCATGTCCCAGGGCACCTGTATCTACAGTGCAAACACACACACACACAAACACACATATATGTATGTATGTATGTATGTATGTATGTATATATATATATATATATATATATATATATATATATATATATATATATATATATACATATACTGGCTGAGAAAAAAACTCAGGCCATTGTTATTGGAGCTCTGCAAATTCAGATCACCGTAATTGTACTAAATATTTATTTCACGATTCCTTGCAGAACCTCTGATGCTGGTCTACGGAACCTTAAGGTTCCGCGGAAGCCTGGTTGGGAATCGCTGGAACCCCTCGCCATCCCCAGCCAGGGTTTGAATGATGAATCTCCATAATTTGCGCTCTGACTTTAAATTCACTCTCCTATAGCCTGTAATGGCTCTGACAGTAAATGAGGGCCACAAAGTAGACCGCAGAAACAGGTTGTGTTAACGTACGTATGAACCTCAGACGTCCTTGAGCGAGAGCTGCCATGCACAATGAAACGATTAAAATCTCCATTCATATCGAGTTCCCCTGTTCCTTGCTTCACAGATGGCCTTCCCTATTAATAATGTTCTTCTTATTCATAATTTGTATGTTTATCTTTAGTTATACACACACACACACACACACACACACACACACATACATATATATATATATATATATATATATATATATATATATATATATATACATATATATGCGTGTGTGTGTGTGTGTGTGTGTAAGAAAAAAACCAAGTGAATAAACTAAACCCATGTACACGTTGCCAGCTGACTACAACCACCACTACTGGGTTGATTAAAACCGGTTACAAGGGAGACTATTCCGCTCTAGATAGGAAAAGCATGCGATAAAGAGCTACAGACGCTTGACCAGAAGCTGCATTTTATCTCTGATTTTTAAGACTAAAGTTTCGGTGTTGTACTCTGCTGCAACAAATGGAGTTTCTCGAAACTTTCCCAGACGACTGTCTTCTCTGCAACGGTCTGTTGCGACTCAGATTTCACATCTACGATGTCTTTTTACGGCTAGTGTTTAAAATCAGGTTAAAGTAAGAGACATTTCGAGTTTACTTTAGAATTAAAATCTTTTCGTATATGAACGGGCATATGGCAGGCTGTCGCGTTTGAGCTATGATTCATATATATATATATATATATATATATATATATATATATATATATATATATATATATATATATATATATAAACATTTATATATGTGTACATATATATATTTTTTTTCTGACTCACATCAGGACGGAACACTAGTCTTTCAAGTGAGAGTCCGGGATGTTAGCACTTCATTCACACAAGTCATTAGAGAAGATGGAAACGAAGCACTGCACACCGAGATTTAATCATTTCCGGGCAGACGCCTAGCGCCTCACATCCCAGTGAATTTGAGCAAACTTCCCCACCCAGCAGCGAGTGAATTGCTAACATTTCATTCGACTTGTCCTTCCACTGTGAGATATGATGGACATGAACAAATGAGAACGTGTTTCACATAAATAAATTTCTGACTCACATCGGGACCGAACTTCAGTCTTTCAAGTGAGAATCCAGGATGTTAGCACTTCCTCCTCACAAGTCATAAAAGAAGTTGGAACCTAAGTATATACAGTACTCCATACTTGCTGGGAAGCTGGGTAAAATTTGCGGTTTAGAAATGATGTGGAGGTTTTTATTAGGACTAATTTATCCTGAAGGAATCTGTAATCGTTTGATTTTACGTGAAATGCAAAGAAAATCATATGTGTGTATATATATATATATATATATATATATATATATATATATATATATATATATATATATATATATATATATATATATATATATGTGTGTGTGTGTGTGTGTGTGTGTGTGTGTGTGTGTGTATAGTAGATATAGTGTAAAATTGGATCAACCATGCCAAAAATTTATTTTTGATGGAACAATATAAATATGAATAAATTTTTAGTATCGTTTAAAATTGTACGGCAGATTTGTATATTTTCAATAATTCCTTGTCAAACAAATTTGTTATGACTTTTATCTCTATGTAATAATTCCTGTTGTTGCAGGAACATAATGTTATAAGTGATTTTATCGCACTGTGCTGCTTGTAGAAAATTGCATCATGTATTTTCTTGGTCTTAGTCTTAATATAGAAAAGAAAACATTAGAACTGTTGCTAATTACTCATCGACTTTTACGACAGTGAAACAGTTATTGGCAATGCTGTATCATTAAGTGTCTCCAAATTTTCAATAGTTTGATCCCAGTTGAAGAGTTCATTATCGTGGAGCAGAGTTGCTTTTCAATTCATTTTCGCTGCAGGTTTCAGCCGTCATAATCTGTTGGCCAATCGTGTTGTTAGATTCCACATCGATCCGCATGCAGGGCCACTTCCGGTTTTCTGTTATGACCTATATATTGTCAGTTCCATTCTGAGAGACACCCAGAGTGCACGTGGAGAGAAATAAAGAGCGCACTACAAGTTTTATAGGCGTTTTGACATCTAAACCGATAATCGAGAACCTTTAGTCGGCATAATTAAACTCGGTTTAATATGTACACGACGTAATATCTGGTTTTTGTTTATATTGACATTAGTCCAGTGTTCTGCACATTTTAAGACAATACTTTATCTGTGTGGTAAACGTCGCAGCAGCAATCTCTCACCTCCCTTGTAATCCTATTTATGGCGTAAATACCTTGAACGGTTATTTTAAACTGGAATGCTCCTCTGAACAGGTGACAGGGGTCTGAAGTAAATCTCTCTCTCTCTCTCTCTCTCTCTCTCTCTCTCTCTCTCTCTCTCTCAGATAGGAACTTTTAGAATAATCGAAAACGGGAATGGTTTGGTAAGACACGTCCTGATTCAAGTCATGTTAATGCCTGTTTTCTCTATTTCCGTCTTATTTTCCCTAGACTTTTGTATATTGCTCCACTATCATCATCCTTCCAACAAATCAGTGTTGACAACCTCAAATCTTTGGAAGACTTAGCTGGGTGACCCCAGAGGTTATTGATTTTGATAATCATGGTGCTATCAGTCAACACCTTTGG
The DNA here is from genome assembly GCF_040412425.1 of Macrobrachium rosenbergii. Lineage (NCBI taxonomy): Eukaryota > Metazoa > Arthropoda > Malacostraca > Decapoda > Palaemonidae > Macrobrachium > Macrobrachium rosenbergii. The sequence continues at coordinate 45,198,805 of NC_089796.1, forward strand.
GTAAAAACACGAGAAGAGGTATGCCTTCAACTGCAATGGTTTTTCGGAGACTTCTGGCCCACAGTTTAAAAGGACTAAACAGAAAAGTCCGACTTCGCTGAGTTTCCTCAGCAGTACGATAAATTCGATTGATGTTTATCATAAAGCTCATACTTCTGACTCAACCCATCAGTTCATGTTCACAAAACCCAAGTTGCCTAGGATTCACCTCCAGGACCGCAAATTTGTTTACCACAAACACTTGTATGGCGCAAATTCAACTAGAAATTATTTAGACAAATGAGAACAAACAGGGAAGGGATGACATTCAAAAAGGCTCAAACTGGGCATGGTTCATTCTTCCAAGTACTTAGCCATAACAATGATACTTTTGGTAAATTCATTTTCCATTTGGGTATCCACTGTCTCCTATGACTCCAAGAACTCATGAGGACAATGTGACAAATATATAATGATAAAACTGTAGCTTCTTTTTACTGAAGAGAAGCAAGTTACTCAACAGCTAAATTCACTTGACTTGTTCGCATATGGTTCTTTTCAACCTCCGTGAAAAATTATATAATTCAAAGGTTACGTTCTTCTCAGATACAGTATGAGGTCAGAACTTAGCAAGGGCTATCGGAATCAGAACTAGGGATGTAAAAAGGAAATAATGGGTAACTATGCAATAGCAATAATGTCCCCAGGAAATCTTCCACGATAAACGCTAGGCAACGTCTCCCCGGTTATATATATATATATATATATATATATATATATATATATATATATATATATATATATATATATATATATATATATATATATATATATATATATATATATATATATATATATATATATATATATATATATATATATATATATATATATATATATATATATAAGGTAATCCGATCTCAAAAATGTTTGATACGAACAGTAGGACGAGAGGAAGCTGAATTTGTGCCTCGCAAATGTCTCTGGTAAACTGAGACTGATTAGCCCTTGTGACAGTTCACGAAAATTGTCAGTTCGCATTCCTTCGGCAGGAGAAGCAGAGGGAAAGGTTTCAGAAATCTTATAAAGGGAAGACCTGACGTATAAACGTTTGTGATGGCGATGATCATGAACCATTTAAAACATCTTTTCCAAACCTCTCTGTGATATTTTAGTTTATTTTACACTTACGTTTTTCATCTAGAAACAGATGAGGTGAGATGTAACTCCTTCCCGTCGCGTCGTTCGCTGTGGAGCTTTTTTAATATGTCGGGTTCCTTGCCATTTTGGGTTTGGTCAACAGGTTAAAAAATTACAACCTATCCAAAGATATGAATGCTGCTATTCAGCAATCTCTCTCTCTCTCTCTCTCTCTCTCTCTCTCTCTCTCTCTCTCTCTCTCTCTCTCTCTCTCTCTCTCTCTCTCTGGGTTGAATACCGCTTATGCTAAGAATGATATCACAGTAAGAGTACTGTCGATGTTAAGGACCAGGTATTACAGACATATCAGATGGATATCCTAGAGGTGTACAGTGATTACCAATTTCGTCTGTGTGATAGATAGAGAGAGAGAGACAGAAAAGTCAATGTCTACATATCCCAGTCCTCTTCAACGCATAATCCAATATTGAACTGAAGCAAAATAAGAGATAAATCCATATATGAGGTCCGTTACGTAACTTCTCTTGCTAAAGTGAACAAGCGCAGAAAGACTATGCAGAGTCTAGGCGGAAGTAACGTGATGAAGCACATTTTCCCTCTAAGTGTATTGCTCCGCTTTCAAGGCCAGCCCACTAGCCGGGGGTCTTCTCGGCTTTTTCTGGTTAGAGAAAGCAAGAAGATGAGAGAAGCGTGAATAGGGACGTCGCTGACAATGCTGGGAATATTATTCACCCGGCGTGGGATAAGAATTTCAGCAGTTCCAACTTAACTCGAATCTTCTTGAATCCATCGCTTCAATCAGCAGTTACATGTTCTAATAAACATTGGCTTTAAATATCAAGAACATACTGTTTACACCTTTTCCAAAGGTTGCAGTTTTTAAACGGTTGTGGAAATCAACAAAGAAGCAAACAAGCTCCACATTTAGAGCGAGTATACCACGAAGGTCAGATGTATTCATTGAGATCAGCTGTATCACCAAAGGAGGACGAGGCACGATTCCGTTATTCTTCTTTTGTCAAGGGAAGTTTAATTTTGCTCTCTTTCTGTGACATTGTTGCGGTCATGATCAAATGCACGTGGACGCACTAACATCCGAACGTTTGCGTGATATTCATTTGCTTATTTAGATTTCGGCCCCACTAGAGGAAATACTATATAGTCACCACAGAATAAACAAAAGTATAGGTTTATATAATACACTCGTATTACATAATCTCCTGAAATCGCTCAAATAAAGAATCATATTTGTGTTGGCCACGAATGTCAGCCTCTAATAAATAATTTAGGTACATGAAGGGTTGCACTAAGTTCTCGAAGATTTTTTTCCTTTTTCTTTTATTATTAACTACATTAAACTATCAGAATAATGATGTATTAGATAGAGTCTTGTGCCGACAGACTAATGGTAATGATGAACAGGGAAGAATGACACACACCCACGCACACCCACACACACACACACACACACACACACACACACACACACACATATATATATATATATATATATATATATATATATATATATATATGTGTGTGTGTGTGTGTGTGTGTGTGTGTGTGTGTCATTCTTCCTGCTCATCATTACCATTAGTCTGTCGACATGGGATATTATTTAATACATCATTATTCTGATAGTTTAATTTGTAGTAATAAAAGAAAAAGAGCAAATCTTCGATGAACTCATTGCAACCTTTCATATATATATATATATATATATATATATATATATATATATATATATATATATATATATATATATATACGTAAAGATTCTATGGTATGTGCATCATAAATACCTATTACTGTTTCATGACACTTAAATAGGTTTGTAATTTCAGAAGGACAGAACCGGTTCTGGCTATCACTTGTTCAATAGATTAACCGTAGGGAACGCTTCAGATTTTACGATTCTTTAGGCATACTCATGAGTAGGCCTAAGCACATAGGGCCTGCCTGTAAATAAGAAAAAAATCTTCCGTTATGTTCAGCCGTCTCTCGCCTGCCTCGACCCTCTCTGTTAGGGAGTCTTTCAGATAAGCCTCTTTCTTGCTTTACTCTCTCTATAACAAATCCGGCTTCGTTGATGGCTAATTACTCCATTAATGATGAAAGTACATAAAATAATATTATTCTGTGATTCTCACTGTTCAAAACTTCCATGGATAAAAATAACCTGAGTTGGTTTCATACATCTCATGTTGGGCCGTAAATTACATGTCAAGGAAAACATAAAAAAAATCGTCACTCTAAGAAGAGGAATGAGAGAGAGAGAGAGAGAGAGAGAGAGAGAGAGAGAGAGAGAGAGAGCGAGAGAGAGAGAAAAATCAAAACTTTTAAAATAAGTCTGGCAGCTGTCAGTTCTTGACCGGCCTCGTCATAACTCTTGATCCCTTTCTTGAGAGAAAGTGAGAGAGAAGGATTTCGTTGTGTCTGCCACATACTACTGGCTACATGACTGAGGATGTAGAGAAGCCGTCTCTTCAGGGAGTGATAATGATACCCGGCTCGTTTTAGGCACAAGTTGGACACATCAGATGGATCTGGGAGCGGCAAGTGAGGATGCCGAGTCTGGCAATGAGATATTAGATCGTCAAAGACTTCCAATTTATGTTTGACGAGAGGAGTACATAATAAAAGAGTACATAATAAAACAACGGAGAATCCAGTTAATTTAGAAATGAGACATTATGTATGTGTTGATGTGATAATCAAACTGGGTTCAATTCTCGGGCCGCATTTCTACCCAGTGCTTCTCACACAAGTATCTGAATTGTTTCGTTCGATTTTCATGAAAATATAGTAGGAATATCTTGAACAACTGTGTATTTCATCAGCTACATCATATTCACAGAAAGATGCAAATGTAGTCTTACTAAATATATATATATATATATATATATATATATATATATATATATATATATATATATATATATATATATATATATATATATATATATATATATATGTGTGTGTGTGTGTGTGTGTGTATATGTATATATATAGAACGAATATAATCACTCTGACACACGCTTTACATATATCTCTCTTAGCCAAAGGGAAACGAAAACCTGGGTGTAAATCCTGACCGGTTCTGGCTAACTGTTAAAAATGACTGAGAAATAAACCCGGAACCAGTCAGGATTTACACCCAATTTTTCATTTTCCTGTGGTTAAATTTATATATATATATATATATATATATATATATATATATATATATATATATATATATATATATATATATATATATATATATATATATATATATATATATATATATATATATATATATATTTATATATATATATATATATATATATATATATATATATATATATATATTTGTGTGTATACGTATACACACATACATATATATATATATATATATATATATATATATATATATATATATATATATATATATATATATATATATATATATATATATGTGTGTGTGTGTGTGTATATATAATGAAATATATTATGCATATATATATATATATATATATATATATATATATATATATATATATATATATATATATATATATGTGTGTGTGCACGTATATACTGTAGCAGAGAGTGAGTGTAAAAATGGCAGCAGTCGCTTTACTCCTTTTATAGCCACAGAGCCGCTACAACGCCAAACACGTGCGTAAAATCAGCTTAGTTAAAAATAGACACGGCAGGGAATCGGGAGTCGGAAGCGCGTCAGACACAAGTGACAACTTCGAGAACAAATTAATGAAATTAAAATGTTGGAGATACCTCGACTCCATCTCAGGTCACGAGAAAGTCAAGGGATGCTTATAATTGCGAGAGCGATTGATTGTGCTATTCTCTTAATACACACACACACACACACACACACACACACACACACACACATATATATATATATATATATATATATATATATATATATATATATATATATATATATTTATAATATACATTAATTTTGTATGTATATAGGCAGATAAAGTGGAAATAAAGGATTGCCAGGTCTTTCGGCTTTACTGTAAGTTATTTTCAAGCAAACTGCAAGCAATGGAACGGAAGATTGCGAAGTAAACTCGGTTTTACAAATAACTACAGGTCTCAAGGTGTAAAAAAACCATTTTAATGCATACAAAGGTCCCTCATTGCTTTTGAGAAGGTCTTCAGGTGAGGAACTGCTGTCCAGGTACTCAGGTAGTAGTCCATCAGCCAGGGTCCGATTTTTGGCTCATCGGTATCAAACGGGGGGAGAATGCTCATAGTGTTTTTTGGGTAGGTATATATGTCTAGTGTTAGAAAACACGTGGTATCATTGTTATCTCCCATTTATTGTAAACATTCAGGTGAATTTTGAAGGTCTCAGGAAAACACTTTTTTGACTGTGGAGAGGAAAATTTTTAATGCGAATTTCTGAAAATTTACCAGACTATACATTCATATTAGGTCAATCACCAATGTAAATATTATTAACCTACGTGTAATATAAGGTCAGATTTTGATACATCAAAGCGAAGAAAGTGGAGAATTTTTTAGTGTCAAGTTAAATATGTTTTGCTCCATGACCATACAATTCAACAATTCAGAGATTTAATGGTTTGGATACTGCCCACAAGCCTGGTGAACACATTGATATATAATAACTTGCTGTGGGTTCCATGTTTCTGTGTATAACCAAGCTAAAACACAAATAAGCAAAATCCGTCCTAGACGAACGATCCCATCCGACACCAATGAAATTAATTATATACTTACACCTAACACTTTTTTTTTATCTGAAAGAAAAGTATCTAGGATACCTGAAGTATGGTATATGTATATATATATATATATATATATATATATATATATATATATATATAATAATATTTTTTTTTCTTTCTCAGGTATAGTGGTACCTGTGGATATGGTCTGTAATGTTCATCAAAATGGAGACACCACAGACACCAGCTAAAAAACTGTGCATCATACCCCAGGCAGTATCCGAAGGAGATGAACATTTAATTAGTCCTCAAAGCCTTGATTCCTGGTTAACCTTACTTGAAGCTGCCAAAGTCAGGAATCATATCCCCATTCTAGACAATGCAAAAACTCTTCAAGACAAAGAAGTTCCAATTGTGTTCTATCATCGAAAATGTATAAGCATTTTCACCCTGAAAAGAGACTTACAGACTGAAAAGGAAAGTAGGTGAATATAGTAGTGAAGTACCTAGTAGTAGTGAGGGTCCTCAAAAAAAGTCTTCCAGAAAATCAATATCTGAATCAAGAGTTTATGCTCCAATCTGTATATTCTGTAGTAAAGTCAAATTCAAAAAACATTCCCAAACACGTGAAACAGCTAGCGTCACAACTGAGAGTGGATCAAACACTAAGAAAGAGTGCCAATAGAAAGGGAGATGGAAGGATGATAGCACTAACAAGTAGAGACATTGTTGCAGCTGAGGCACACTCTCACAAATCATGCTATAGGACTTACAATAGAAACAAAGAGGACACCAATGAGAATGAAGAAGAGGAAGTGACTATGGGTATCGGAAAAGAATTTAAAATGTATCTAAAGGTTGAAGAAGCAGCTTACAAAGAACTTTTCAAAAACATCACAGCTGACATTGTTCCCAACAAAAGGATTGTGTCAGTCGCCTCCTTAACCACAAAATTGGAATCATTAATGCTGACTGGTGGAGTTAATCTTCTGAAGGAATCAACAAAGAAGAATGTGCACAGAAGACTGAAATCCGAGCTTGAGGTTTAGGTTGAAATAATATCTGACGACAAAGGAAAGATGTTGATGGTTCCATTCTGCGTATCAGTAAAAGATGTTGTCCTCGAAAATCAATCTCTACATATGGAAGCAGGAAATGTTTTGGTGGCTTATACTGTCCATGGGTCACAGCGTATATCATGTCCTGGCTAAATGACTCGACAAAAATATCAGTTTTTTGGGATGTATTTGTAGTACTAGTTGGATTTCCAGTGAGGAGTCCGACCAGAAATCGCTGTAACTCATTTGGTATGGTAATGTGAGTAGCTATATCAGATAGATGATATGGCCATGGGGTGGAAACCATGTCCTTCTTGATGGCCTGTCGGAGAAGTGATGACGTCTTATTGACATCTGTAGACTTGGCCTTCCAAAGCTCGAGTTCCCCATGTAGAGATTGATTTTCCAGGACAACATCTTTTACTGATACGCAGAATGGAACCATCAACATCTTTCCTTTGTCGTCAGATATTATTTCAACCTCACCTCCAAGCTCGGATTTCAGTCTTCTGTGCACATTCTTCTTTGTTGATTCCTTCAGAACTAACTCCACTAGTCAGCATTAATGCTTCCAGTTTTGTGGTTAAGGAGGTGACTGACACAATCCTTTTGTTGGGAACAATGTCAGCTGTGATGTTTTTGAAAAGTTCTTTGTAAGCTTTGTAAGACTTTTATACTACTAGATACTTCACTACTATATTCACCTGCTTTCCTTTTCAGTCTCTAAGTCTCTTTTCAGGGTGAAAAAGCTTATACATTTTCGATAACAGAACAATTAGAACTTCTTTGTCTTGAAGAGTTTTTGCATTGTTTAGAATAGGGATATGATTCCTGACTTTGGCAGCTTCAAGTAAGAACCAGGAATCAAGGCTTTGAGGACTAATTAAATGTTCATCTCCTTCGGATACTGCCTGGTGTATGATGCACAGTTTTTTAGCTGGTGTCTGTGGTGTCTCCATTTTGATGGACATTCCAGACCTCTTACATATCCACAGTTACCACTATACCTGTAAAAGAAGAAAAAAAATAATATATATATATATATATATATATATATATATATATATATATATATATATATATATATATATGAATATAAGAAGGCCCATAAAACACTATTTAAACGTTGAAACCATATATTTCAGGGCACTAACTTCTGTGCCCTGTTCACTGGTAGAATATGGACAGGTGGAAAGTTACAATGGTATATATACAATAACATAAAGGTGTGGCCCTAGGCCTCCGATGTTATGGAGGTGGCGTTTCTTAAGGAGGAGAATGACCAAATTCCCTAGTGGTTTTTGGCCTCATTAGCTCCCGTTTGGCGATGGATCTGGCAGTCGCGTTTCTTGGGTCATCTTCTTCAGGAGGGGTTTGAGGATTAAGGTGTCGATGTCATCCGATTTCCAATGTCCTCCTGACAGGTTCATATTGTTGGTTTGATTGATGATAGCAGATTCCAGCATCCTTCTTTTGTACGGACAGCTACTTTTGAAAACCAACTCCTCCCCACTCCAGTTAATGACATGCCCTGTATTTCTGATATGTAGGAAAATTCCCGAACTCTCCGAGCGTAACGTACTGATCTTTTGTGCTCTGTTATTCTTTGCGAGAGCGATCTACCTGTCTCTTGCCTACGTAGATGTCCTGACAATTACTACACGGTATCTTGTAAACTCTGGCTTCTTCCCTTTTGTTATTTAAGTATACGTTAACGAATTTCTCCCGATGGATTTGGGATAATGGAAAATGAAAGGATTGTTAGGCCTGAGTTGTTCGGAGGCCTTTTGGATGTTTTCATCGTACGGAAGCTTTATTTTGTTGTTGAAATCTATTTGTCTGTTGTGAGTGGGACCTCTATAGTATATTTTATTCGCTTTGTTAATAGCCCTCTCGATAATGTGTGGTGGATATAGCAGTTGCGTTAGGTGTTGGCGGATCGTGTTAAATTCTTTATCCAGGTACTCATTTGAACATATCATAAGTCGTCTGAGGAATAAGTTGCACCCTACCATGATTTTTACGGAGATGTCATGGTAGCTTAAGAAATGAATGTAGGAGACAGCGAAGGTGGGTTTTCTATATACTGTAAATGCATACCTGTTCTGTTTTCTTATGATCAGTACGTCTAGGAACGGCAGTTTTCCGTCCTTTTCCCATTCTGTTTTCAATTTTATGGTCGGAACTAGCGAATTTAGCCTATTAAAAAATTCATTAAAGTCCCCAGCTATTGTCCCAGAAAGTAAAGATATCATCTACGTATCTAAGCCAGATCATATTATGGGGTTTGATAGACGACAAAAGTTCTGTTTCGAAATATTCCATGTACAAGTTTGCTAGAAGGAGTGATAGGGGACTTCCCATGCTACAGCCAAATTTTTGTTTGTAAAAATTACCATTGAAAGAAAACACGTTGTTAGTTACACAGAGGTTGATAAGTTTTAAAGTTTTATCTATGCCAAGAGGAAAATGGTCTTCATATGAGGACAAGTATCCTAAAAGTAAACATCTCAAGGACATTCAGGGAACAAAAATTAACGAAAAAACGGAAATGTAAACATGCATCAGCAGAGACCTCTTGTTAAGTGAGTCAAGGGACAGCTAAATATCTACGTAAGTTGGAAATTTTCGAAGTTACAAATGTTATTACTATTTATTTACAAATGAGTGGGATAAATGGAGCCAATAATATATACACTAACGGTATTTTGAATATTTCAAGGGCTGGCTTAGCTCTGGTTTTGCAGTCTTACTTCCGTCGCGAATTTTAAACCTGAAGATAACCGCAACTTTATCTTTTGATAAAGACTAAATTCAAACTAAGCTGCTGAAACAAAAAAGACAAGAAAATGAACAAATGTTTGATGCTGAAATGTGCAAAATCATTCGTTATTTGTGTTCGCATCTCAATCATTATAATATGAATGAGATACAGACAATTAATGTTGTTTACTTCCGCATAAGAAAGCTCAAAGCAATTTAGTTTCCTAAATGAAACCTCTGTCCTGTGAATGCACAACTGCAATTGTCCAGTTGTAGCACAACCACCTGACGATCAGTTTTGTTCATATTTATAACTGATTTTCTATATAAAGCAGACAAAACGTGTATATATCGCATCTGAAATGTTTTCGTTTGTGGAATTTTAATGAGGAGAATAGGAGTATATTATACTTAACTTGTCTGCACTTAGAAATGCTTCCGCGTCTTGTCCAAGAGTCTTTTCCATAAAATGGTCGTGTCATGATTTCAACACCATTTGTTGCCTGTCTCTTTCTGTCACATCAGGCGATACCTTAGAAAATAAACAGACCTCTCTCTCTCTCTCTCTCTCTGCTGACCACAGTGTAATTACTTTTCGGGTCCTGTGCGTATAAATAAAGACAAAATAGCATTTTAAGGTACTGGTCTATGAAATAGTCTTTTAAAGGATGATTATCTTATTTAAGTATATGATAGTATAAAGAATTGCATGCACACACACACACACATATATATATATATATATATATATATATATATATATATATATATATATATATATATATATATATATATATATATATATATATATATATATATATATATATATATGTGTGTGTGTGTGTGTGTGTGTGTGTGTGTGTGTGTGTGTGTGTGACAGGGATCCTGGGATAAGGAGTGATTTTTACGAAGTGTGCATGTCCTTCGAATGACATTTTGCAGTTATTAGAGAAACGCTTAGTTGACATTACTGACCCGCAAGAAGCTGTATCCTTCGAACAACATTTGGCATAATTAGAGAAAAGCCTGGTAGGTGCTTCTGACCCGTGAGAAGCTGTGTCCTTTGAACAACCTTTGGCTGTATTTAGAGAAACGCTTAGTTGACGTTACCGAACCATGAGAAGCTGAATCCTTCAAATAACATTTGGCAGTGATTGCAGAAATGCATAGTTGACATTACAGACCCGGGAGAAGCTGTATCCTTGGAATCACATTTGGCATGAACAGAGGAGTGCTTAGTTGACGTTACTGAACCGTAAGAAGCTGTATCCTTCAAACAACATTTGGCATAATTAGACTGACTTGTATCCTTTGAACAACCTTTGGCTGTATTTAGAGAAACGCTTAGTTGACGTTACCGAACCATGAGAAGCTGAATCCTTCAAATAACATTTGGCAGTGATTGCAGAAATGCATAGTTGACATTACAGACCCGGGACTGTATCCTTGGAATCACATTTGGCATGAACAGAGGAGTGCTTAGTTGACGTTACTGAACCGTAAGAAGCTGTATCCTTCAAACAACATTTGGCATAATTAGAGAAATGTTTGGCTGATATTTCTGACTCGGGAGAAGCTGTATCCTTTGAACAACCTTTGGCTGTATTTAGAGAAACGCTTAGTTGACGTTACCGAACCATGAGAAGCTGAATCCTTCAAATAACATTTGGCAGTGATTGCAGAAATGCATAGTTGACATTACAGACCCGGGAGAAGCTGTATCCTTGGAATCACATTTGGCATGAACAGAGGAGTGCTTAGTTGACGTTACTGAACCGTAAGAAGCTGTATCCTTCAAACAACATTTGGCATAATTAGAGAAATGTTTGATTGATATTTCTGACCCGTGAGAAGCTGTATCCTTTGAACAACCTTTGGCTATATTTAGAGAAACGCTTAGTTGACGTCACCGAACCATGAGAAACTGAATCCTTCAAACAACATTTGGCAGTGGTTAGAGAAACGCTTAGTTGACATTACTTAACTGGAAGAAGCTGTATCCTTCGAACATTTCATATGATTAGATTAACGCTTAGTTGACATTTTTGCTGACCTGTGAGAAGCTGTGATTGCAATCTTAGTGGTAAACCAACCACGATAAGTTTTGAGTGAGAAATTAGGCAGTGATCAGCAGTACCACCAGTAGTTGGATCGATGTATATGTACGATGAATATATCCGTATGAAGCAAGTATACTGTATATGTAGGCCTATAATAAATAACGAAACTGTGTGGTCATTCAAAGTATGACTCGTTTGTGATATCATGTACTTCCAATCGTGCTGAGAGAGAGAGAGAGAGAGAGAGAGAGAGAGAGAGAGAGAGAGAGAGAGAGAGAGAGAGAGAGACTTGTTGAGTAAAGGCAGAGATTGGCATGATATTTAATACAGAATAAGTGTCGTTCACCCTCAAAACTGGAGAAAGCGTCCCTAGACTGTAGAGCACTCTTAAGCCAGCATTAACTCAGATTTTTGCATGCTTTCTTGGGTGGAAAAGAGTAAAACCTTAAGTGATAATATAGAACAGGAAACGTGAAACTTCATTTTTATTCTTCATCTATCCACCTGAATTCCTAAGTGAACTCTGCTATTTAGCAACTTTGGTGTTCCTGCTGAAATGAATTCCGAGCAAGACTTCAATGAAAACCCGCAAGCTACTCGTCCATTGTTAGTGTATTAAACCGTCAGCTATTATGCACACGCACACACAACCACACACATTATATATATATATATATATATATATATATATATATATATATATATATATATATATATATATATATATATATATATATATATATATATATATATATATATAATTATATATATGTATAAAAGCACCTGTATGTCTTTTCCACTTCAAGAGGGTTTACTTCTGAAGATGTTAACTCTTCCAGTTCTCAGAAAATGTTTTGGAATAGGGTGAGAGCCTTAGGACTTTCTCCATCCAGACTGCGACTCTCGATGGGCGACTTAGCATTATTATGTAAATAATTCACTGTATCTGGTGAGGTGAGGATGGTAACCACTGGACCACAAGGAAAAAATATTAATGTATACATAAATAAATATATATATACATATATACATGAGTATATATGTGTGTGTTTGCGTGTAACAAGTTTCTCCTTACGAGTCTACTGCCTCCCGAACCTGGTCAGCAGCCCCAATATATGAAATAGCAGCGCCCACATAGAGAGATGTGGGAATCGACCAACGTGGTATATAAATTTAAATGTGCTGAAGGGACATGTCAAGTCCTCAGCGATTGCTACGTAGGTTGCGCCAATACCACTCTAAGGCGACGGTTGCAGTGAGGGCTATATTCCAGCTATGGGTGGATGCCCATGACCGGAAACTAACACTAGAAGAATTATTAAAAAGCAGAGAGAGGCCCGGTTCCACAGATTGCAAATAGCAGAGGCCATAAGTATAAATCAACAGGGGCCTGCTGTTCATTTATACTTCAATCCGAAGGGAGAAACACACGACAGAATACTCCCGAATATAATAGAAAATACCAACAGTGGAACAGCTCTAAACTGTCGGCCAGAGACGTGAATCATGCCCCCGCTCACGCCATCTGCTGCTCGCCGTTGCATAGGACGTGTCATTGGCGTCCTGTCGCATAGACTACGAACAAGAGACTGAGACCTGCCGACCACTAGAAATTCAGCACTCCACTGACATCATATTTTAAATTTAAGGATTAGCTTAAAAGTTCGCAGGCTGTAATAACAACGGTTTATGTCAATTCGGGCTCTAGTCCTGAAGACGCCGCCGACGCGTGGAGAAAAGGCCCGTCGACTATAATAAGTAAATGGAAAGAAACGCGAAAAATTATTCCTTATTCGTAAGAAGCTTGCCCGGCGAAAAAAGAAGAAATATAGACTGATTCAAAATCTTGATAAAAAAAAATAGTCTCTGCGAATAATGCCATTGACGTTAATAAGAATGCATAAGAGAGATAATATGCCCAAATAGTGTAGCTTATGTATATATAGATAGATAGATAGATATTTTATGAGAGTGTTTATGACTATAAACATAAATTGAAAGTGTTCTTTCATTTAGGATAAGAGTAACTCTAAGTACAAGGTTTATATGCTTACAGCATTTCGCTTTAGTCTCTAATGCCATGGAATTTCTCTGACGCCAAAATGAAAAATGCTGTATTTTAATTCCGAGGATTAAGTCAGCAGCCTCTGTTAATGAATCGCCGATGATGGATGGCTATTGAAAGTAGGTCAGAAGTATTTTAATGGAGTGATGGCGTCCAATATGCAAGCGATTTACTGTTTGCGAACCCATCGTCTATATCTCCCGTGCATGATTGCTGTGTTTGTCTTAATCAATAATCTTAATGGGCGGCCGCGTTCCTATGGTCACTCGCAAACAAATTCCGGAGTGCGGTGCTCGACGCTTTTGAGTGTTCCTGTTGTTGTTGCTGTTTTTTCTCATGGTCTTGATGGCAAAGAAACGAAATCCGGCAGCTATCGTGAAGTATTTCTGAAATTATGATAATAGTATAATAATAATTACAATTACAGAAATGAATCAAGTTATAATTAGGCATAAAAAGAAAATATAGTCTTCATTAAGTAGCATTGTTATCTATAACATGATATTGCAATTTTATTCCCAGCTGTCAGTAGTTTGAAATGACCAAAGGTAACAAAGACGAAAATAAAATCATTTGTAGACGACAATTTTCGTCTAATAATAATAATAATAATAGTTTAACCTCACCATCACCACGATGAAGTCCATCGCTTTTGTGTGTATTATTATTATTATTATTATTATTATTATTATTATTATTATTATTATTATTATCGGAAATATAAAAATCCACTTGTTTTGGTGACTTGAGCATTTCAGTGCCTTCTTACGTATCCTCCGTACTTTGGGAGTATGCCACACAACAATACAGAGATCATCAAAAAAAGTTTTATTTTTACATCAAGAACATGAAGAACTTGGCGTTGTGGTCATTAAGATAATGTTCTGATTATTCTCAACTTTCATTATTATTATTATTATTATTATTATTATTATTATTATTATTATTACGCTGTTTCATCAAAACTTCATGAAATTTGACGAGGAGGTCCCGTAACTATTTGACCTGTAATATTGTACCATCGACCTGTTTTCAGGGTCACAAAGCCCCAACAACAACAGAAATCTTCATGAACAGACTGTGATTATCTGTCTAAGAATAACAATTTCAGTAGATTTTTTTATGTTTCACTTGTCAATCAATAGGCATCATTGATCTAAAATGCTGAACTGGGTTACGTGTAAATTCCTATTTCCTCCGTTTTCTGAAAAAAATATTAAAATGTTTTTAATGCTGCTGGAGTCACTCAACAGTATTTGCCTCTGTTCTGAGATGGAAAGATCACTGAAAATTTATCTAAGATGGTTATGAAGTAAAATTGCAAAAAGGGGCAAGTGCCTCTGTCCACGAAAGAACTGAAACTAACAACGTTTCTTGGCTCAGTGGTCTCTCTGTTACTTCATATCTTGATTCTCTTCCTCTCCTTTGCAAGGTAGCTTCTCTTTCTCTATTCTACAGGTACTGTTTCAATCACTGATTCATTGAGATTAAGAGAAGAATTCCACTTTCCCTCAAGCCACCTCTTAACGCCCATCAAACTCTCTCTTCTCACAGTTCCTCACCAGAAATCAGTGATTTTCTGATGACAAATTTCAGTACCTCTTTTGTCGACAAAATCTCCTGCAGGGATTTTGCCGCCAAAACCTCCTATCTAGTCGTTTTAGATATCAGTAGAATTAGCGAACACAGTGATTGCGTGTCAAGAAATGACGACGTGGAAATTACGCGATGGCTCTGAATTGGGAAATGCTAGTATTATTTCATTTGTTGCATGTACTCTAGTTGTCTAGAGTTTTGGAACTAAGAAACTTACTTGTAGTAATGTAGTTATAAATCTTGAAATTTCTGAAAAGGACGCCCTTTGCTGAAACCAAGCAAAGCGCGTCCCCTCACTCTTATCTAGCTACGCTAAAACCAGACGCGTCACATGTGTGTGTGCTGCTTTGCCTGCCGGACACTCGCCAGATCGTTTTAGAAGCATTAAGTAATTGTACCATTGTTTAATTCAACTTGATCGACGCCGATCTTTGCTTGGCGTTGACACTACAATCATAGACTCGATCAAGCTGCGGTTTTAGTGATCTGTAACAGAAATGAGATAACATTTTTTGAATCTTGATTGCCGGTTCCCGCGTGTTCAAGAAATTCTTTCTTTGTTCATTGTCAGTGTGGTTAAGAACCCAGCTAAATCTTGCATTAACGTAACGTTGTTGTAAATTTGCGGTTAGTTTGCAGTAACGTAAGTTCCATAGCTCAGGAGTTTTTCTGTGTTAGAGTATATTTTTTGTAGTAAAACTTTTAAAAATGAAGTCGTGTTTGAGTAGCTACCACCTGTAGTGCTGGTTCAAAGCCGGAGTCTCTTTTAGACTGTATCAGGCTCAGAACGGCGGGCAAGAGCCAGTAAACTGAGTTATCGTCGAGAAATTCTAGACATCTTTGTCTCATTGTAGTGCCAAGCTTTGCAATTCTCTTCTCACCTTTGAGTTTCCTGACTCACAGTTCTTCCTTAGGACGAAAAGACAAACAGGGTATCCAAGGCGGAGGGAAGGTTGCGAGTGTTTTGAAGAGGTTTTGGCTGGTTAAAATAGTGTAGCCTATAATTCAGCATTTTGGATAGAGAGAGAGAGAGAAAAGCCAATGTGTACACTGGTTATTGCTTTAATGTAAACTGTTGTTTGGTTGTATGAAGTGGATGATGATGAAGGCTCCTGCATAGGGGTTTCATCTTTGATGCTGCAGTCATCAGATGAATGTGGCAGTAACTATTGTTTTTATTTACTTATACATCCTGTATTAGAGGAAACGGCTTGCTGATGTAATAGCCTATTCACGACATGTATGTATGTATATATACATACATGTATATTTTTATATGTTTCCTGGTGCAGGTGGTTCTTATGACTCCACATTTATTACTTTACTCTAAAATGGCCTTGCAAAATAACCAGGACATATAAAACACAAACAAAAAAAAGTTGTACAAGGAGCGGAGGGCTCTTTCTCAAAGGGAAGTGCGTGAAACACGTGGATATAAAAACAGGTATATTCTCATAAAATACAAGATCAAAGGGAAATTAACTGAAACAAGTTAAATTGCTGCTGCCGAGGTCCTCCCGAAGTGGGGGGAGCTTGGGAATGCCAGGAACACGAACCAAGGAAAATTCTGCTACGATCGTCCTTCTGAAACGATATTAGGACCCAGGTTACAAATCTAATGCTGGAATTTGGGGAATGAATTACTTGGGTGTGCGCGGAAGGTGCTAAGGGCTTCCCCGAGGCGTTACTTGTGACTCAGAGGAAAGAAGCAGTGAACACGTGGGCCGGGATTGAACCAAGAAGCATCAGGGAATACAAAGTTATAGTCCCAGAAGTTAATAAATGCACAAGGGCGAAGTAACGTGACTAGCAACTCGTTTTGGGTACTTTACCACATTGTAGGGGCGTAAGGCTGACGTCGGCGTCCAGCTTCGTCTTCTGCCAGAGATACATGTGGTTGCGTCGACAAAAGGGCCTCCCTCACCAAGGTATTGCTTCAAGTCGTAGATTGGGGCGGAAAAGGACGCCCTTGGGATGATGAAAAGGCCGCCGTTGAGTATTAGCTCGCTTTTGGGGACTTGCAATCCCCACTTGCAGTCTTTGAGGGCCACGTGGATCGGGACACGGAGCAGAGGGCGGCGAGTTTCCACGTGGCGGCGAGCGAGCGGAGGGCAGGGGGGGGCACGGTAGCGTGACCGCTCGGCTTAAGCTCGATACTGTGTGTGAGAAAGAGCTGTCCTCGCCCTGACCTTTTATTGCTTCTGGACAGGGGTGGGGGGGGGCAATGTCCTGACCCAGGTCACGCTGCTATATCAAAGAAAACGGCTTCCTCTCCTGTACCAAAGAAAATGGTGGAAAGCCATTTACTGCCCAAAAGATTATATCTCTGAGCCCTTATACCCCTGACTTCCACTGGTTCAAACTAACCCAAGCCAGTATCCACTACCTCTCACTGGTTCAAAATAGACAGAGGCCTATCTATCGGCCGAGCAAAGCAGAAAGGCGGACGTTTTCATAGCGTATTTTGGCGCTAATCTTTACAGCTTCCCGGGCAAGATGATATTCACACCTATAAGCGGGTGCGAATATCGATAACAGCAAAAATGAGCGACGAAAACGTTCGACTTTACTCTATCTTCTGCTTTGCTACAACTGTTACTTTACTTTATTTGCAAAACTCTGCTGCCACACTGATCAATAACAAACTGAAGGTTTACTTTAGGAGCAGAGTACAATTTAGAATATACAATACAAGGTGGAACTTACTTGCAAATTAATTATTGCTCAAATACTCCATAATTACTGATTCTACCCATTCTTTATTCGTTTTACTTTACTGGGGTAATAAGGCGCTCAAAAGAAAATAGACCAAGAACACTTCAAAATTACAAAATAACAACAACAACAAAGTAAAACATACAAGGCAGGATTTAAAAGGAAAACAAATGTAAACCAACTGATTTCTTAATGCTATCCTGGAATTACATGCATGCTATTAGTTGTGTCTTGAAGAGGCGGCATAAGTGACAATACACTGTGGGTTTTAAATAATATCCCCTTTACCAGAAATTGTAATAACAAAATTCAACTCTCCTTTTTTAATCGAAATACAATTGTTCATAAGCTCGACGACCATAGCTCATATCTCCCCCCGAACGCTAGAATGAAGTTACAGTATTCTGACAGCGGCGAGGTAAAGGGATTATTCGCGGGTTCTAATTCGCCAACTTAAACCACGCTAAATTTTTACGTCTGCGGCTTACAACTCGGGTGTAAGCTATAAATAGACTACTCGCTCAGCTCGACATATGAATGGGAGGATAAACAAATGAAATGGGAAAATAACAAGGATAACATTCTCCACAAAAATAACTCAATAAAATGTAAAAAAAAAAACTACACAGAATGACAAACGAAGGACATTACTTCAATACTAATATTTGGCCACAACATAGGAGGTGATTAAAGGGCAACTATAAAACTTGCAGTAAGGGCAGGAGTCTTGTGACTCATTTTCGTTAACAAATAGAGGAAAAAGATTAAATGCAAGAGTAAATAATATACACAAGAAAACGAAGGATAACAGAGTGAGGTATTTATGGTTTATTTATTAATCTAACTTCCGTCTTTGCGCCAATAGACTTACGGTCAGAGCTAACTCTCAACCCAAGGGCTGGGAAAGTCAGTTGAAACCCTAAGGGCTGACCCCTTTAGGAAGAGTTTGACACACCTGCCTTGTGCCAAAGGACCATCACGTAGGAACAAGTGCCACTTCCCACTCTGTCTCTCTTACTGCTTCAAAATAGAATGATTAATGCATTTTTTTAAGGGGATGATATCCCATGTGTTAACTTCTTCAGCTAAAACCATGGTAAGTAAGGGAAAGTGTGAAGGAAAAATCGATCTCAGAGAAGGATGAGGGATAGAAATTCCAAAGGAAAGGAAGAAGATAGGAGAAAGCCTTGACATCCTCTTCTGGATGAAAGGTGCCAAGACGTTCAAAAGATGAAGATGGTGGCCCTATATCAAGTTTGCAAACCAGGGGCCAGAAGAGCTCAGGGGCTCGTTGTGGACTTCCTGTCGATCGCCCACACCAGAGAAACACGTGGTGACTCTGCCGAGACGAACCTCTCCTCCTTGGACCGTTGTCCTTGGCCGGGAATTCGAGGCCCAAGGCCAAAGGGCGGCAAGGGGTGCCATCTGGGTCAGCTGCTGCGACAACTGACCCAGGAATTTTGTTCGCCATCTCAGACATTAACCGGCGCAGTTCGCAGAGTTCATCGGCCCAGGAAGGCGGGGCAGAATCATGTTCGACTACTGATGGAAGAATCAGTAGCGGCGGCAGCATGGCGAGAGCTAGGGGCGACGGCCGGAGGGGGCGGGGTCGACTTGCATGCAGGGGTGACCAGCTCAGGCACTGACATTGGCACTGGCGCTGGCCTGGTGCTGAGCTGTGGTGGTGGTCTCGTCCGTCTGGACGGACGGAGACTGGCACTGCTCAATTGCGCGCCCTAAGTGGCACTGGCAGAGGAGTTGAAGCCGAGACTCTCCTGAAGGGAGATCTGGCTGAGGCCTCGGCACTGGCACTGATGCCGTGCCGGGCACTGGACTCGGATTTGGATGATTAATTGGGGAATGGGGACCCCAGAATGGTTGTGGTTTGAAATGGGATGTAAAGTCTTGGCCCAGGAGGACGCCATAGCCTCCTGGAATGTGTTTCGACCTGGCCAGATGAAGGGTCCTGGCTCTGTGGGGTCGGGTGACCCTCAGTTGGACCGTAGGGAGGATCATTTTGAAATCGTTTATGCCCTCAATGGTGACGAGCTTGCGTCGGTCTATTATAGCTCCATAGGGAACTTTGTCCCTCCTTATGAGGGAAATTTGCGCGCCAGAGTCGTCAAATGCCTTGACCTGGCATGCAGAGTGTCTACCTCGAGGAGGTGTCACATAGATGGGACCCAATAGGCAGGAGGGCCTATTCCTCCTGGATTCGTTACTGCCAGGGCGACGGTGGGAGTATTTGATTTATTATTGCTCAGGCACTTTTGCCCATGCGGGAGAATGGCCATAAAACCTTGCACGCCGTGCAAAAGGTCTGGCTGAAGTCTTTTCCTGCACTGCCCCTGCAGGGGCGCAGGCGAGTTATTGGGCGGTTTTCTGGGAGAGAGGAACCAAAGGTTTCTTGCTCCGGTACTGTTCGGAGGAATGCCCGTATCATTTGCAATATCTGCACACAAACGGGTTTATGTGACTGCCCACTCTTCGGTGGAGGGGCACCAAAGGAAGGCAGGTGGAGTAATTTTGCCCTGGAGCTGAGCTCTCCTGGGGGTGATGAGGTCCCAGGAGTCGGCGATTCCGACAGCATTCCACCAACGTCGTGGGCTCCCTCTCAGCAACGGATGATATCCCATGGCGAGGGCCGGAGGGGTGTAGAGTGTGAAGAAAGTGCTCTATTTTTATCTTTTCGATTGTCGTTGAGGGTCGCAGAACCCCCACGGACTCGGAACCATTTGTGCAAGACGCGTTCAAAAGATGAAGACTGGCCCTAGGCCCAGTCAGCCCAGGTCTGATTGGCTTCTTTCACTTGCCTCGCCAGCGCCTCCTCCAGCGTTCAGGGGTTATTTCATGGCGCCTTTGCGATAGTCTGGCAAGGGGACCTCCCAATTCTCCTGCTCCTCCAACTGCGGGAGGGCTTTCAGTTAACCGGCAGCAGTAAGGGCCTTCCCGGCCCCAAGGAACTTGCCCAACACCAGGGAGAGTTCGGCTGCACTCAGGGGCAGGCCTTTAAAACTGTCTCGGCGCTGTCGAGCCACACCTCGGCACTGACTCGGCCTCCGTCCACTTTGGCATGCAGGCGAGAGCCTGGCTGAAGGCACTCATCCCTGAGTGGCAGTTGGAGGAGGCGGAGGGCCACTCCTGTTGCAACATTGCGAGTTCATGGGCACGCTGCTTGTCCCTTTCTTTTGGATGATTAATTCCACTCCTTGTGGTTTGTTGTCTCTTGAGCCTGTCTCTCTGCTTCTGGAATGTTCCTTCTCTCTGCTTCTCGTTCCTGCCTTGGACCTCGGAGCCTGTCTTTTCTTCTTTATGTCTCTCCTGAGCCTGTTTCTCTGCTTGTTCCTTCTGGCTTCCATCCCTCTCCAAATGACCTGGCACCCAGTCTCTTAGTTCTCTCCCGGAAAGGTGTTCCTTCCCGGAGGACATGAAGAACTTGAAATCCTCGCTCTGCTGAGACCGGGTCGACATTTTGCAGGTGGGAGAGGACGCTAATAACACACAAATTAATTTCCCAGAGCTGTGGGAATTTTCCGAATTTTTCCCAAAGGACGTATGAATGGTCTCCCAATTTACTGGGAGAGAGGAACCGGAGCACGGGCTGATTGGGCGATGGAGGTCCCAGGGTCGCGATGATGAACAAATGATTGGTCTCCCAAGGTACCGACAAAACGGGTTTGGTTGGGGACGGTGATTAGCAAATGATTGGTCTCCCGATTTACCGACGGAGCGGGCTGATTGGGCGATGATGATGAACAAATGATTGGTCTCCCAAGGTACCGACTTAGCGGGTTTGGTTGGGGACAGTGATTAGCAATGATTGGTTTCCCGATTTACCGACGGAGCTGGCAGATTGGGGACGATGATGAACAAATGATTGGTCTCCCAAGGTACCGACTTAGCGGGTTTGGTTGGGGACGATGATTATGAATGATTGGTCTCCCAAGGTACCTGATTATTTGATTGGTCTCCCAAGTTACCGACAAAGGGGTTTGGTTGGGGACGATGATTAGCAATGATTGGTCTCCCGATTTACCGACGGAGCGGGCTGATTTGGGGACGATGATTAACAAATGATTGGTCTCCCAAGGTATCAACAAAACGGGTCAGTTGGGGACGATGATTAGCAATGATTGGTCTCCCGATTTACCGACGGAGCGGGCTGATTGGGGACAATGATTAGCAATGATTGGTCTCCCGATTAACCGACGGAGCGGGCTGATTGGGGACGATGATTAGCAATGATTGGTCTCCCAAGGTAACGACAAAACGGGTCAGTTGGGGACGATGATTAGCAACGATTGGTCTCCCAACCGGTAATGACAAACGGGCTGATTGGGGACAAGATTAGGAATGTATTGGTCTCCCAATTACCGACGAAACGGGCTTATTTGGGGACTAGATTGGGATATATTGGTGTCCCAATTACCGACGAAACGGGCTTATCTTGGGGACTGAGATTGAAAAATGAATTGGTCTCCCAAATTACCAACAAACGGGCTTATTGGGGACAAGATTGGACTATATATGGGTCTCCCGAATTACCGACGAGGCGGGCTTATCTGGGGACTGAATTGAAAATGAATTGGTCTCACCAAAGTACCGACAAACGGGTTTATTGGGGACAAGAATAGAATATATAGGCTCCCTAGAATTCTCGCACAGACGAAGTCTGATTAGCGAGGGCGCTAGTTTTACTGACTTATGGGAGAAGTGTTATTCTCAAGGGCAATTAGGTGGGTGGCCATCCCACATTCATATGTACAGATAGGCAACACACACAGCTGTAGTGAAAGCACAAAACAAAACAAAAAAAAAACAGAACAATATATAATGTCAGACCCCCAATAATGCAAAACAATTTGGTAGAGCGAAGAAAATCAAACAAACAAATTTTTACACATTCCTATCTGGGCCATGAATGACGGTCCAAGGTAGAGTCTTGGTGTGTTTATCTTATAGGCTGTCTGCGCCGAATGAATGAAGTAAACAAAGCTCCGGGACTTCCCCGAACTGAGGGAACAGACGAAAGTTGTTGACCCTTTTTCGTCCTTGGCGTATAATATACGCTTTCGCTCCTATTTCTAAAACGAAAGAGAGAGTAAAATGAGTCAGCGATGCTAGTCTGACTTGCGAACACGTGTTTTCCATCGATTTCTCGCGCCTATCTAAGGATTCGGTTTTGAAATCACTCGTCTCTACAGGAGGAATATGTGCACTATTCCTTTAATGAGTTAGCACCTAAATAACCTAATTGAATGGCATGCAAGCCGCGTGCAAAGGCTTCCAAAGCTAAGTTTCGGCGATTCTCTCTCTCTCGTTTTCCTCTGACATGCGCCCTACTATAAAAAAAAATTCCTAGGGTTAGTCATGTTTGCTAAAGCGTCCTAAGCTAAATAAACACAGTTTACTTACGCAGAATTTCCTTGGCCTGTTGCGCTGGCTTTTCAAAGGTTCGTAATCTGTCTCGTATCCAGCTTAGCTGAGCTAATTGCTGATTTCACAAATTGCAACACAAACAACAAAGGGGAAGAGGGGGGATGCAATCATTACGAGAATCCTGGCAAGGTCGCCATTTTTATATGTTTCCTGGTGCAGGTGGTTCTTATGACTCCACATTTATTACTTTACTCCAAAATGGCCTTGCAAGATAACCAGGACATATAAAACACAAACAAAAAAAGCTGTACAAGGAGCGGAGGGCTCTTTCTCAAAGGGAAATGCGTGAAACACATGGATATAAAAACAGGTATATTCTCATAAAACACAAGATCAAAGGGAAATTAACTGAAACACGTTAAATTGCTGCTGCCGAGGTCCTCCCGAAGGGGGGAGCTTGGGAATGCCAGGAACACGAACCAAGGAAAATTCTGCTACGATCGTCCTTCTGAAACGATATTAGGACCCAGGTTACAAATCTAATGCTGGAATTTGGGGAATGAATTACTCGGGTGTGCGCGGAAGGCGCTAAGGGCTTCCCTGAGCCGTTACTTGTGACTCCGAGGAAAGAAGCAGTGAACACGTGGGCCGGGATTGAACCAAGAAGCATCAGGGAATACAAAGTTATAGTCCCAGAAGTTAATAAATGCACAAGGGCGAAGTAACGTGACTAGCAACTCGTTTTGGGTACTTTACCACATTGTAGGGGCGTAAGGCTGACGTCGGCGTCCAGCTTCGTCTTCTGCCAGAGATACATGTGGTTGCATCGACAAAGGGCCTCCTCACCAAGGTATTGCTTCAAGTTGTAGATTGGGGCGGAAAAGGACGCCCTTGGGATGATGAAAAGGCCGCTGTTGAGTATTAGCTCGCTTTTGGGGACTTGCAATCCCCACTTGCAGTCTTTGAGGGCCACGTGGATCGGGACATGGAGCAGAGGGCAGCGAGTTTCCACGTGGCGGTGAGCGAGCGGAGGGCAGGCGGGGCACGGTAGCGTGACCGCTCGGCTTAAACTCGATACTGTGTGTAAGAAAGAGCTGTCCTCGCCCTGACCTTTTATTGCTTCTGGACAGGGGTAGGGGGGGTGGCGATGTCCTGACCCAGGTCACGCTGCTATATCAAAGAAAACGGCTTCCTCTCCTGTACCAAAGAAAACAGTGCAAAGCCATTTACTGCCCAAAAGATTATATCTCTGAGCCCTTATACCCCTGACTTCCACTGGTTCAAACTAACCCAAGCCAGTATCCACTACCTCTCACTGGTTCAAAATAGACAGAGGCCTATCTATCGGCCGAGCAAAGCAGAAAGGCGGGCGCTTTCATAGCGTATTTTGGCGCTAATCTTTACAATATATACGTATGTATATATATATATATATATATATATATATATATATATATATATATATATATATATATATATATACATATATATATATATATATATATATATATATATATATATATATATATATATATATATATATATATATATATATATATATATATATATATATATATATATTTATATATATATATATATATATATATATATATATATATATATATATATATATATATATATATATATATATATATATATATATATATATATATATATATATATATATATATATATATATATATAATATATATATATACCCTTCAATTCCAACATTGCAGCAATTTCAGTAAATCATGTCATTAACACAGCCTCATAGTTCTATGAGTTTTCTGGCATTCATGAGTTCACCACGGAACTGTTCGGTGGATAAATATGCCTGAAGTCCTAAGCATTGATCGAAGACCAGCCGAAAATGTAATTGTATTGAAAGAATCAAGAGTATCATCTGCACAGGGAAAGTCATCAGCCTAGTCATCTAATGAGCTGTGTTCCTGGAATGTTGCCCAATCAGCTTTACCAACGTTCCATTTAGGTAATCTTGTGGATGCAGAATTTGATGATACATTTAATACTATTGGAAAATGGTCGCCAGCAAATCTGTCATTTATCACTCTCCAGCTGAAATCAATAAGGAAGCCATCACCGCTTATAGGTAAGTCAGTTGCTGACAATGTGGCTATTTGAACATGAAAATGTATAGACTCACCTGTGTTGAAGATTCCCATATTTTCACTTTCTGCAATGGAACACAGGTAATTTCCTCTTTCTTGGTAACGGTATCACCTCAAAGAGGGTTTCTACTATTCATATCTCCTAGAATAACAAAGGCACGTGGTAGCTGGTGGATAAGGGACTGAAATTCATCAGTAGGGAAGACTTCACTAGGTGGCAGAAAGAGTGTATTTCCTTTGTGCAAATGGATCTGCACACCTATCACTTTCAGTGCAGACTGGATACTAATAGGGTATCAAGGGGCATCATTACGGATATATAAAACTGCACCCACATGGCTTCCTATATTTATGTTATACGGGGAATGGTAGATTGTATACTTTCGTGGGCTCGGACACATATTATTATCAACCATAGTCTCCTGCAAAACTATACATACAGGAGATACTTCTGATATGAGCAGCTTAAGTTCTTCCCATTTAGCTCTTAATTCTTGAAAATTCTACTGGAGAAAATGAATGAATTTTACTTAGATTTTAAGGCCATTAAACTGGGGCCCCTTTAAAGAACTTTACCTTTATTGTCTTGCTCCTGCTTTTCTCTGGAAGGAGACATTATTTATGGCTGCCTTCTTTTTTAAAGTCAACGGTGGTGCTGCTTCCATGGAAGAGGAACCTGCCACAGATGTCAGTCTCCCCAGTATCATGGGTGATGGGCACCCTTGATGGCATCCACAATATGGAAATTTCAAGTTCAGGAGCACCAGACAAAGCTGGTGCTCCCTGAGGAGAGGTGGAAGTGTCATACACATTGGCACATCCTCTGAAGTGTCAGGAGCACCAATTACAACTGGTACAGGCTTCAGGGAAACACATGCACCAGATACAGATAATGAATCCTCCAAAGAGGCAGGAGTGCCAACTACATCTGGCACAGCCTCCAAAGAGGCAGGCACACCAGGTATAACTGGTTCAGCCTTCAGAGAGGCAGGAGTGCCAGGTATATCTGGTGTTGCTTCAAAAGAGACAGGAGCACCAGAGACAGCTGGTGCAGCCTCCAAAATAGCAGGCGTACCAGAAATTACTGGCACAGCCTCCAAAGAGGTAAGACTACAGGTCGCCACTGATCTTCCCTTTACATTACCAAAAGAAGCACCTCTGGTAGCATTAACATTTCTTCTTTGGTTAGAAGCAGTACTAGAAAACGATATTCCTGGTCTAAAATACTGTTTAATACTTTCTGATTTGTCTCTGAAATTGTGATACTTTCAATTACCTTAAGATCTGGATTTCTTTTTTCATGATGCACACAGCACAGTTTTGTGAAGAGGATAGATGATTGTCCCAACAATGTATACATTTTGCTTCTTTATAACATACACTATGCTCTGGTTCACTACACTTACATGTTTCAGGCTTACAGCCTCTGCCTACAGGACCCTGACATATGGCTATATTCTTGATAATAAAAACATCTTGGTCTTGGGATATATTGTTTAACCCTAAAACATAACCATGCTGCTTTTATTACATTAGGTAAGAGGGTCAAATTGAATGTAATAATTTAATTTGGAAGTGGAGCTAAGGCTCCAATGATCTCCAGTCTTTCAATTCTAATCACACCTTGATCTCTTAATTCTCCCACAAGTTTCTCTTCTGAGTATGTCATCAGTTGGGGTGCAAATATCATTCCCTTGGAGTGATTCCAAAAAGCATGTACTGAGTGGTTTACTGTAACTCCTCCAAGATGCAATAGTGCTTTAGGTTTTTCACTTTCTTTTGCTGAGGCCGATTCTACTGTCAGTTTTCCTCAACCTTTAGATGATATCCTAGGTCTCGGCCACAACACAGCACAGTCTCTCTATATACATTAAAAATGTCACAATCAGAATCTTCCAGATCAAAGGTCAAATACTTACCATAAGAGGTTTTAAATATCCCAGGTCCTATTTCACATACTGTACTGTACATTTCTGGTCAATTTCCCTTTGCTCCATGCTGGAGCATAGGGTTCCAGTGTAATTACACTAAAAGGTTTCCTAGCCATGTCCAAACACAGGTTGTCAGAGGAGGGTGCAGAGGTCGTCCGTCATCTGTGCCAAAAGGGTATCATCAAAAGGTTCATAAAGATATAATTGAAAAATAAGTAGACCTGAGTATCATAAAAAGATATCAACAGCCTTTCACAGAGTTTATTCTTTCACCAATGGTGCCAGTAAGAGCCGACTCCAATGTCCACTCCTACCCCAAAGGAGATGGCACAACACAATTAGGGTGGCTCAAATGCAAGCTAACCCCACTTGTTGAGACTGAGAGTATTACAAGAATATAATAATTCCTACCCTAATCATATTATGGGCAAACCGGACAGAATGCTGAGAGTCCCATTCCCAGAACCAGACCACCACTGGAATCCATGGCCCAGCTCTGCAGGATAGTTCCGCTCTTGAGATATCATTGTGATATTGTAAGGACGGGATTGAGTGACATACTGGCTGGGTGTTGACTGGTTTATTGGTGGTTTCTTACTGAATGAAATGTACAGAATCTTCGAAGCTGTTATTGGCTGGTGTGAGCCGCAAAGTGGTATCTACAAACAGACAGGGCAAAACAGAGGTAATGTTTCGGACATCTGTGTTTGTCGGCAGACAAGCAGATGGCGATTGTGAGAGACATAATAAACATACAAGGATAAAAGATATATCAATGTAAAGGCAAGGAAATTCCACATATGGTCAATTGCACGAGATTCGAGACAGATTAATGAATACAATGCAGTTGCATAATATATGTGAAATGGCGAGACATTTGGCATCTTCACAAACAGAAACATACATACAGTTTGATACAGAAGATTCGGTGGAACATTATGAGTACATGATTAGAATGCTTGCATGGCAACGCAAGTAGTGGTGATTGTACATAAATCGAGACAACAATGGTTAGGGAGAAACAGACAGAAATATTGCATGGTAGAAGTTGCATTCCTTGAGAGAGAGAAAACGGGATGCTCTTGTTTTTGTCTTGTCCCCTCCGATGGATGACGAACACACGTGTGCTCGAAAGAGACCGCGATCGGTGTGATGCGTCTCTTACAATATCACTCAGACCCAAACATTAACAGGTAGTTGATGATCCTACCATAGTTCCTACTTTTAGCTTCGGATATAAACCCTAGTCCCAGCTATACCTTTTCCTATTCATCAGCTCAAATAAATTTTATCAAAAGTGGAAAATTCCACAAGACTTAACCCAAATGAATTAGTAATAATAATTAATTATTAGTAATTAATTTTTGTAATAATTAATTAGTAATAATTAATTATTACTAATAATTAATTAGTAATTATTAGTAATAATTAATCATTACTAATTAATTATTAGTAATAATTAATTAGTAATTATTACTAATTAATCAGTAATAATTAATTAGTACCCGGGAACAAATTCCAGGGGTTCAAGAGTCCCCTCCTCACCACGTCAAGGCGGTCCCTAGTCGAGGCAGAACCTTTGGCAAATGATCAATAATCGTATGAAGCATTTGTTAGGACTACCAATAAGTCTGTGATGTATGTGGTGATAGGTTGCCGACGTGTGTTTGTGACACGTTTTACTGCATTGCAGATGATCCTTAAGGATGGTGAGCCCCATATTCTAAATGGTTAAATCGATCTGGATTTCCTGACACTGGTGACAGGACTATAGGAATTCATGATGAAACATGACATAATTCATGTCTTCGAATGACCTCAGATTTTCGGTGGCTTCTATCATTGTTCTCTTCTTCTTGCTTTCTCCATCTAAGATGATACTTAGTCGACTCCGGCTTGTGAAGTAGCCTTGAAAATGGAGCAATAAACCTGATGGAAATCAGCGCAGTCAAGTTACTTCCGTTTTGTCTCGGCGAAAGACTTTCATCTCTTTGTTCGTTCACTCCAGGAAAGTGGCATGGCATGTGCAGTTAGGTGAATGACCTCATGTTCAAATATTCACTTTGAAACAAGAGAGCTCATCGATAGAGTACATGGTGAAGAGTGCATGGAGATTTAGATAAGATTTGTCTTTATTAAAAGAATAATTAATTCCACACTGTAGGATGTTAGATGCTTAGGATTGTAATGAAACCCCGGTGTCCAGTGATGTGTGTATTGTAGAGTAATGCTTGCTTACTACAAGAGCGCCAGTTGCATACTGAGTACTGACTCGGTTGGAGGGAGATGCCAACCTTCCATCCGGCGGGAAAACCGGTCTCGTTCTCTTCTACAATCTTACATCTCCCTTCCAAAATTTTTATTCAATTATAAGCAAGAGATGCATTGAAATGGCTATAATAATTGAATGAAAATTTGATATTGCAAGAAATACATGTATGCACAATGCATATCTAAAAAAAAATAAAACTTAGGGCAAAGAACTTTTGTGATAAATGATAAAATAAGTGAATAATCAACATACTGCCAGTTATATGTTCATTCTGTAATGGAAGCAGCTGAATTAACTGGGTAGAGCATAACTTTTACTCGTTCACACAGTTTGTGACATAATTGGATAGCCATCTTGGGCGCGTAGTTTGCCTCTTAGGGCATACTGGTGCCTCTGGCTGAGTTGATTCGGTTGCTGAAGGTGCAGGCAGATGGGTGTGCGAGATAACGGGGACGTCGGTGCTGTTGGTGGGTGTGATGTGTCTCCTGTTTCTTAGTGACAGTCGTCCACTGGCATCCAAGTTGATTCTGTACTGCTGGTGGGGGAGGGAGTCCACCACTAACCCTGTACGATCCCATTCCTTTGTTGCTTGATTTTGCACTCTTACACGGGCCCCTACCTCCAAGGGTTTGAGTGTTCTGGTGGCATGATTGGCAATGATTTTCTCTTTATCGGTGGCCATTTGAAGTTCACGCCTGCGCAATACCTGTTGCCAGTGCCTATCAACCAGGTAATGTTGCTTTGCGGTAGGAACGCCATCTTGTAACTGCCTCCCAGTCGCCAACTGTGCAGGGGACTTGATGTTGCGGATGGGCGTGTTCAGGTATTGCAACATTGCGAGAGAGGCCTTGTCGCAGTCCAGGCTACCACCATCCCCTGTGTTTGCCCTGATGATCCTTTTCACGGTTTTTACAGCTGCTTCCACCCTACCATTTGATTGAGGGAAATGTGCTGATGAGAAGCACACCTTGACCCCCCTCTCCTGGAGAAGGCGGACATTTCTTCGCTTACCAAGTTGGTGCCTCCATCCGTGGACACTTCCTCTGGGGCCCCCCATCTCGTGAAGTAGCCTCTTAGCACCGACATTACTCTCTGTGAAGTAGCACCATTGGGGAAATGGGCTATTTCCAGCCACCCCGTAAGTCTATCGGCGTACGCCATGTACATGCGGCCCCTCCAGCTGAAACATATCCGCAACCGTGCACTGGAAGGGGTATTCTGGGGATGGTGTGATGACCATCACTTCCTCAGGTAGGGATGGAGCATGCATGTCACAAATAACACACTTGTTCCTGTGGTGCTGAAGGTCTCCCTCCATGCCAGGCCAATAAACAGATTGTCTGGCTCTCCTGAGCATGGAGTCGAGCACTTGATGACCTGCATGTAGACTTGCTGACACCTGCTGACAAAGTTCATCTGGAATCACCAGTCGTATGCACCCATCTCTGTGTGTGTGTAGAGCACTAGATTTTCCGATGTTGAGAGGCGATCTCTCACACCGTAGAATGGCTTAAGGCAGGCCACCTCCTGCACCTTCTGCAGGGGCCAGTCACCTGCAGACACTCTCACCATCAGCAACTGATATACCGGATCTTTGGCTGCCGCTGCACTGACGGTCTTCTCATCCATCGTGAGCCCCTCCCTAAGTAGAGTCTCGGTCATTGCCACAGTGACGGCAGCTGCCGTATCGTCCTCTAGGTCAATGTCACAGTCATCAGGGCCAGCACGCAGGGAAGGGAAGCGAGACAGGAAGTCAGCAGCACAATTCTTCTTTCCTGGTAGATATTTGATGGTGAATCTGTATTGAAGGGTCTTCTCTTTTAGCCTGAACAGCCTGGGGTTGTCGATGTCTGCCAGGGCTCTGTCCCCCAGGAGCTTGACTAGGGGTTGGTGGTCAGTAATAAGGATGAGGTTGGGGCATCCCAGCAAAAGCAGCCCAGCAGAAGCAGCCTAGCCTTCCTTAGGCACCATACCACAGCCAGGGCATCCCCTTCTACTGCAACATACCCGGCCTCGGCGGGGGACAGGTGTCTACTTCCACCCATCTTTACAGCAGTATGGCATATCAGCAGCTGTACAGCTGCAATATTGCCGGAGGATGACGAATCCTATGCCTTCCCTGCTCCAGTCCGTAAGGGCAGCCTTGGGGCAAGACTTATCGTAGTATGCCAGGCCGTCCCTGGCCAGCTTGCAGATGGTGTCCTGAGCACTCAGGAATTTCTCCTGCAGACACTTGTCCCAGAAGACGTGTTTGCCCGTCTGCTTCTTCTTCAAGAGGTCCCTGAATGGTTCCATGATGGGGGCAGCAGCAAGGAACAGTGCCAGCTGATTAACAAAGCCGAACCATGACCTGATGTCGGTAATTGTGGGTTTGGCTGGCATAGGGAGCTTCCGAATGGCTGTAGGGCTGTCGTCGGTCAGTTTATAGCTCTCCCAACCCAAATAGAACCCGATGAATTCTACCTCTCTCCTGCAGAAGTTGAATTCTTCAGTCTTAAGTGTGATGCCCTTTGCTGCACACATTGCCAAGAAGTCGTATTTGTGCCAGAAGGCTTCTTCAACCCTACTGTCATGAAGAAGTGTGTCATCTGTGCACTTATACTTCCGGGGTATGTCCTTGATGGCGTCATCGAATCGCCTCGTATAGGCATCCGATGCAGAGCAATGGCCCGGGGGGGTCCTGCGGTACTGGAAGCGGCCCCAGGGCGTGATGAACGTCGTCAGGCGGCGGCTCTCCTTGTCGAATTCCACCTGGTGGAATCCCCAGTAAGCATCAGCTGTTGGGGGATACCGGATACCATGTCGAAGGGCACTGGAGTGTGATGTGTCTCCCTTCTGCAGGAGGCATTCAGGCGTTGATAGTCCACTGCGTCGTGGGTGACCTGACTTCTTTGCCACCACGACCATTTGTGCGCACCACTCCATCGCTTCTCCTGGGGGGACTTCTTGGATGACGCCCTTCCGCATGTCTTCTTCAAGCTGGGCCTTCACCTCAGCTTCCCAGTGCTTGTGAACTGTTGGCGGGAGTATGGCATGCGTATGGCACTGGGTTCAGCATCAGATGGATGTGGTGGGGCTCCCCCACCATCACTGGTAATGGTTCCCTGGTCGTATTGAATGTCGTCGGCAAGAAGTGTTGGAGTAACCATTGCTCCAAGCGTGGGACGTTCTCTTCGATGGGTGGTAACGGAACTGACGACGGTTTGGGTGGTGGGGTTGTGTCGGTAGACGCACTCGCCGATATTGGACTTGGAAGATGGTGTGGAAAGTCGTTTGGGACATACAGAAAGAGAGAGGCAAAGCGACTTGGCCGATTTGACGAAATAAACCTCTTGTACACTTGTGCGATTCCTGAAGGAGATCAGAAAGACTGCTGTTCCCAGGCACTCCAGCTGTAAGTTGGCGACATCTCTTAAGCCAGCACGATGCTGCAGCAGCGCAGGCCTTACGTTGAAAAACGACAGGATCTCCGTGCCTGCAACACATACTTGAGCCCCTGTATCGGCGACAGCACTCATGTTCATGAACCTGGGCCCATCTTTCTCCACCACCCTGACCAGGACAGTTGGTTGGGAGGGGTGATGTGTTGCAGCGATGACTGCCTTCTTGCTTCTGCAGCATTTCTTGACATGCCCGGTCTTCTGGCAGTTATGGCAAACAAGCTACCTTGCTGGGCATGCGTTTCTTTCAGGGGTGTGACTACCTCCGCAGTTCCCACACATGCGCCTAACGGTGATGGGGTCCGATGGTGGCTGGCTCCTCCTGCCATGTGCCGCAGCTGTCTCAGGGATTGCAGCTGCGCTACTTTCAAACTCTACTGGTGCGATTTCTGTACCTTGCTGCCAACCACTGGCATCTTGCTTGGCAGCCTCGAACGCGCAACACATTGCCCGTAGGGCATCGACACTCGCAAATGACTCATATGATTGAAATAATTGTCTTTTTAACGCTTGATCCCCTAATCCCACTATAAGTTTCTTTGACAACATATACTCTGAAAGATTAAAATTACAATTGGGGCATTGAAACTCACAGTCTGTGGCTTTTTGAGAGCTACGCAAGAAAAAGTCACTGACACTTTCGTTATGGACTTGCATCACGCTGAAAAACTCTGACCACTGAACTACTTGGTTTGATGCATGAAGGAGAGTTTGGAGACAGCATCCAGTGCCTTCTCAGTCGAAAGGGCGCTCCAGTTTGTTGCGCTGTACCCGGCATCGAGGGCACGCTGCAGCACTGGTGTGCAATAGTCTCACGTGATGGACTGTCTCGTCGGCCGGCACCTTGCAAGTCGGAGCCAACACTCCATTGACCTTCGCCACGATTGAAACGCATCCGTCAACATCTCCATTTCACATTTCTCGGGGGCTGCGGACATTGACACCCTAGACGGGGGGCCATGTGTTCCAGATAGGGCAGCGTTGGCGACACCGGTTTGGAAGGCCTCGAGAGTACATTGCTGTTGCGCCAGCCATAGTTGCATATGTGCAGCATTATGAGGAGCTGGCGAATAGGAGCCTCTAAGGCCAGTAGGCCTTCGGGCAGCTACTGTAGGTCTTGGGGTGGGCATTCTGCTTCACATGGGTAAGCATAGGTAACTCACTGCGCCATGTAGGATGTTAGATGCTTAGGATTGTAATGAAACCCCGGTGTCCAGTAATGCGTGTATTGTAGAGTAATGCTTACTACAAGAGGGAAAAACCGGTCTCGTTCTCTTCTACAATCTTACACACACCAAGGCTAATTATGAAATATTCACTAAATATATGGTTATCATCAGATACCTTTTCCGGTGTAGGCTGAAACGCGTAAACGCCTGAATTGCTCTTAGTAGATGGCACTCGAAGCATTCCCCCTGCTTGCGGTCAGTGTTGACAGTATTTACCCTTGGAGACCTTGAAATTTAGTTTTTTAGTATTTTAAGAGAGAGAGAGAGAGAGAGAGAGAGAGAGAGAGAGAGAGAGAGAGAGAGATTTTAAGGTAACTTACCATGATTTATACTTGTCTACGAGTAAGTAGTGGATGCCATTCCAGGATACGACGTTATGAACTATTAAAAAATATATAAAGAAGGTTCAAAAAAAGGTTTTGAAGGCAGTATTTGAAAATACTTCCCAGTGAAATTCGAAGTGCTTCTCCCTATTCCACTGAAATAGTATTGTCAACTGCAGCGAGATTTAACATTTTATACGCTCAATTCCCCCATTTCGTAGTATGGTTGAGAAAAAGTCACCCTTTTGAACAAGTCGTTGACTTACGGAGAACATCATCAAAAAAGGAAAATTTGAGCTGGTGTGACACTGACAAATTTATTCAAAATGGCCTTGTGTTTCAGAGATGAAAGGTCATCTGCAATGAAAAGTCTTTCAGTTTTCTAATTACAAAACCTTCGTGAGAAAAGTACACACACACACCTATATATATATATATATATATATATATATATATATATATATATATATATATATATATATATATATATATATATATATAGAGAGAGAGAGAGAGAGAGAGAGAGAGAGAGAGAGAGAGAGAGAGAGAGAGAGAGAGAGAGAGAGAGAGAGAGAGAGAGAGAGAGAGCGAGAAATCAGCTGAAGTTGGAGCAAAAAAAAAAAATAATATATATATATATATATATATATATATATATATATATATATATATATATATATATATATATTAACTTTATCACATACGCAATTGTTCTGTGCAATAGTACAATCACTAAAAGGACCTCATTCAAACTGATTGGTATCCATCCAGTTTGAATGAGGTCCTTTAGTAATATATATATATATATATATATATATATATATATATATATATATATATATATATATATATATATATATATATATATATATATATATATATATATATATATGTATATATATAGCCTATGTGTGTGTGTGTGTGCATAAGAAGTTTTCTATGAAAGAGAATGCTATCTGCAACGGGCCACTAGCCATTTCCTCACTCACTATCTGGTAATTCGCCCGGTAAACTGAAGTGTGAAACCCAGGTGTAAAATGTATCACTCCTGGGAGCACCTGCACAACCAGTGGAGTAACTAGCATTAGTGGGGCCCCGGGGCGGACTCTGAAAGCGCCGCCCATTCCCGTGCTAGAAAGTACTGAAGTGGGGAATATTAAACTCACATTTTAAACCTTAACATCTCAATCATTTATTGTATTTCATAAAGCTAAAACAAAAAAACACAGCAGATTTACGACGGAACCCTACGAGCTATGTTAGAAGCGAACTCGTTAATAACAACATCAAAGTCCAACTAAATAGTAATTTCATGCTCTATTCACAATATTGCGAGGTTTGACAATCTGAGCTGACTCATAGTTGACCTTAGATAATTTTTTATTAGTTTTAACTTGGAAAAGCTTCTCTCACCACAGGCAACACTTATTCGGAGGGGTAAGAACGACGGCAGAGTCGATAAATCGCTGTTCAGTGTTCCGATCAGACGAAATATGCTAAAAAAAATCTAGAATTGTGCCAGACCAGACCTACTCAAAAGATGCCAGAGCTCCGCCCTCCCGGACAGTGCCGCCCGGGGCGCAAATTCCTGAGATGTATGCTACAGTAGTAGCCTATTGCACCAACCCCGGTTGTTTTGTCAAGCCCCTAGGTTAGGTTGGGTTACGTTCAAATGTTTGAAGCTAATTTGGGTGTAGGAAACAACGAGATTATTTTCAATAAAATTCTATGGTTAGTTTTTAAGATATGGCGTCCCGCTTTTTTCAGGGAAAGGTCACGGTA